>NC_137824.1:3111228-3361228 GCF_963921795.1 Nannobrachium achirus
TCAACAGACTGGTGAGGAAGGCGGGCTCTGTCGTTGGGTCCTCCTTACAGGGGTGGAGGAAGTGGCCAGAGTACGCACAGCTAGGAAGCTGGTTGCCATCTTGAATTGAACTCCTCCCATCCCCTCTACCCTGAGATCTTCGGTTACTGGAGTAAGAGAGGAAACAACCATTTCCGCTACCCAGGACGGAGATGCAAAAGACTAGGAAAGTCCTTTGTGCCGGTCGCTCTCAAGCAATACAACACTCACACTCAAGCAATACAGCTCTCATACCGGTCGCTTGCCAATTAGGATAACCTAGGGCAACCTAGGACAACTGTTACCTCACACTACTGGAACAAAAGTTTTACTGACCTCTAAATACTTTCCCACAGAGGGTTGCTTGTGGCGTCTTGCTGTGGCACCCTTTCTTGCTTTTTTATTCTTGATCTATTTGCACTGACTATGGACACTTATTTTTGGCCCTGCACTATTGGGTTGTGTTGGTTGAATTGAGTGTTATTGCTGTGTTGATATGGCGGTGAGATACTTGTGTTGCACTGACTAGCATTGACTGTTATGAACACTTTTGTTTGGCACTGCTTTGCTAAGTTGTGCTTTGAGTATTGCTTTTTTTGTGTGTGACGTGACACTTATGAGCGTAGAATATTTCTTGGACACTTTATATATGTATTCTTATTTTTTGTGACAGCTTTTTCAACACTATTTTTATATTCTTCTTGTTATTGTGCCTTGTTTTTTTAACTGTACGCAACAGTACTCTTTACATTTTTCTTACGTCTTTGTAACCTTTAACCTTAAACTGCTGTGCTGCCTCTGGGCAACTGATTTTCCCCCATGGGATAATAAAGGTATCTATCTATCTATCTATCCATGACCCACGCCTCTCCCACACACTTTGCTAGTCTAAGATGACTCAGAGTTGAAGATGTGGTTAAACAACTAAAAATGGGATTGACTTTCAAAATAGTCAATGCCAATCTGCCCTCAATCCCCTCAGTACCCGCATATCTGACCAAACATCTCCAAACACCAGAGGGAGCCCACACAATGATCTCATAACACAAACCCATAAGACAAAAATGGGTAAATTCTCCTTCTACAACACTGCCACCTAAGGTGGAGGTAGTTATTGAGTTAGTTAGTTAGTTGAGCAGTGGTGGCTGAGTGGTTAGTGTCCACACCTAGGACTCCGGAGGCCCCAGAGGTCGCAGGTACGATTCCCCACTCCAGCTACCACTGCTCCCCTCCCCCCTTGCGCTCCTTGTGGGCATTACTGGGTTGAGTTCAGCTGGGTCAAAGCTGATAAAAAAAGCAGCTGGGTTGGGCTGTGATATCTGAATTTCCCCCGCGGGATATTATAGGTATTCATTATCATTATCATTCATTAGTTATCACTTCTCCCATAGACAGGCGAGAAGTGAGCACCCTCCCCCCTTTATCTTAGCCCCACCCCCTTGTTCCCGTACCCTGTACATATACTGTTTTTTATAACTGTGATGATATTTGAATGTTTTTGTTTTGTTCTGGCTATTTCTTATGTCCATGAATTGAACACTTTAGTCTAATAAAATGCTCAATCAATAAAAAAAAATACAGGAGGAATACGATGATCTGGTGAGAGAGAAGAGGTCTGAGATGGAGGAGAAGAGGAGGAAGAGTTGGGGCAAGATTTTAGCCTCTGGCTAACACACACTCTCATACTCTCACACACTCTCTCTCTCTCTCTCTCTCTCTCTCTCTCTCTCTCTCTCTCTCTCTCCACTTTGGGGGGTCTGTCCTTTTTCCCCTCCTTTTTCCCTACTACACCAAATATCTTAGCTGAAAATGACTGCTCTGGGAGCTACAATGGGATGAGCTTGCAGATGAGTCATTTTCGTGGACTTGCATAATTTCACAAGATTTTCATTGATTAATTGTTTGAATACTTTATTAGCAAAAAATTAAAATACAACTAGAAAAGTGTGCCTGCACCTGCAAGTGTGTGCAACCTTTTTTTAGAGGTTGTTGTTAGCATTAGCATTTTAGCATTAACATCAGCATTAGCATTCGAAATTTTAGCATTAACATTTTTAGCATTAGCTTTAACATTTGCATTTTTAACATTAGCATTTTTATTAGCATTAGAATTTTAGCATTTGCATTAGCATTTTTAGCATTCGCATTTTTTTGCATTAACATTTTTAACATTAGCATTAACATTTTAACATTAGCATTGGCATTGGCATTAGCTTTATCATTTTTAGCATTAGCTTTAGCATTAGCGGAAAGCCGTTGGGTCTGTGGGACCACCCTCTCTCTCGGTCGTCCTCAGACGAGCTTCCATCGGAGTCTCCAATCTTTCCGGTTCTCCATACACCCGGCCAGCTCCGAAGAGCTTTCAGCTCCCGCATCCTTCTTCAGGACGTCCACATACGTCAACGCGGAACGTCCTCGCGATCGATGCCCGCTCGTTGGTTCCCACAGGATCAGCCTGCTGGCCGGAAGCTCCCGATGTCTGTGGCAGTGGCCGGCCAGCTTCATCCTCCTAGCTGCTACCTTCTTGCTGAGCCTCAGCAGTTGCCTGTACAGGTCCTTGTTGGTAATGTGGATGTTCTGGTCCACATTCAGAACAGCTCGTAGCATTCTGGTGTAGCACCCATCAAGGGACTTCTGCAGGGTGGGTGTCATCTGATGTTGTAATCGGCGGATGGACCCACCGAGTTTGAGAACAGTAACGCGTTGGGAACTGGAGTTATGGCTGTTTAAAGCCCAGCCAATAGAAATACAGGGCGGGGCTTAAGTAATGAGTCCCTAGTAATGAGTCCCTGGCTGTCTAAGTATACCCACAGAGTGTCGAGACAGTACCATGCTGCGAACTGGAGTTATGGCTGTTTAAATCCCAGCCAATAGGAAGACAGCAAGGGCGGGGATTAAGCAATTACAGCTCGAACTTATTGTCCATATTGTGCTGATTTTTTGTGAGGTGATTATCGTGCCAAAATTGTGTGAGGTGATTATCGTTACTAACTAACTAACTAACTAAGTATAGCAGATTACAATAAGTTGCAGACCTTATATTGAACTGTTATTTTTTAAAATGATGCTATTATTATGATGCTATTACTAATACAAATTCGAATGCTAATGCTTGATGTTAAAGGAAAATTCCAGAATAAAACATATCCCCCCTTTAATCAGCCTTTTATCACGTATGTACATACCTTGTATGATGGATTTCTGTTATAGTCATCCCTGTTCCTACTTCCCAGGACTCCTCCAGATCCCTCCCCACAGCCAAAACGGGGGTAAATGCAGCCCACCGCTGAAAAGTTACTTTTTTCTTCATAAATCATCTATTTATAGTTCCAAAAGACGTTGTAGCCCGCAGTTAATCCCCTAACAAACATTCCACATCCTGAAATGGTGATGTTTACATTCAGAGAAGAGGAATGAAGTCTTGTCCGTCTCGCTTTTGGAGGACTGCATTTACCCACGTTTTGGCAGTGGGGAGGGATCTGGAGGAGTCCTGGGATGTAGGAACAGGGACGACTAACAGAAATCCATCATACAAGTGATAAAAGGCTGATTAAGGGGGGTATATGTTTTATTCTGTAATTTTCCTTTAATGTTATTGCTGGAAATGCTAATGCTTACACCAACCGCTACACAAAGTCTGCACACACTTAGCGAGCTGCAGGCACACTTAAAATTTCTTAGAAATGTTCTTTTCTTGTGAATGTTTGTTGGTTGTTCTTCTGTAGAGATGAAACCGTCTGGTCAGATGAAGATGTCAACACTTCCCCTTCCTCCTGGAGATAAGGTTATTATGAACATGCTTTTTCATAAGTCCTTTATTATCGTTTTGACTTTTTTTTTTAATTTCAGTTTAGTTTTAATTCATTAAAACAGACTTACTGTTCCAATGTGGTTCTGGACAGTCACAGGCAAGGCAGTGAATACGCAAGGATATTAACTCATTTGCTGCCCCCTCCCGAGTTTCCCAAGTTATTCCCGTACTCTGATGCGCCACGCCCGAGTTTCCCGAGTTTTTTGGACGTTTTTGCAAAACAAAACAAACCCTTTGAACCGTTGCTCCGTTCCCTAGCTAGGATCCGTGTTGTATAAACAGAGAACAAGCGGTCCCAGGGTTGGGAAGGACGATATCTGCGTCCGGTTCCGGTTACATCCAAATCTTCTGGGCTCGCAAGCTCTAGCAGATAATATCCTTCACGCTGTTCATTGTTGACAACCTGTCTCTACCAGTACCTCGGCCACTTCAACTTCCGGTCAGCTAGCCAGCCACCCACCCAACTCAACTCCCCTACTGGTCGGGGGTGTAATTGCACACTTCAATCACTGCACCAACACATTCTATCATGGTTAGGATTACTTCCAGGCAAAATAATCCATATTTCAAGCGTCCTGTGGACTCTTTAAATCTTATATCAATCCCCCCTGCCCCACGCCTGTAGAACCACTTGCAACTTTACCCATGTTTAACCTGTTATCAGTTCTCGGCCTGCCGGCGGGCCCGCCGGCCGTACTTTGACAAACATTCACGTCCACGCAAGCGAGTGTTTCACCTACACGGGCAAGTCGCATTAGCCTGATACTTCAGTCCGCACATCACCACCCCCTGCTGGTGGGTGGTGTGTAGTGTGGACTGAACCCGGAGATATTTTATTTTATTTCAAGCGCGCCCAAAGAGCGGGCGCATTGAATGGGCCAATCAGGGTTGTATGCTTGGGGCACGTGGTTTGGCTGCTCCGGTCCCAGCCCCCTCCAAACAGAGCTCTTCTGCCCACGTCAGAGCAGTGTAGGCCCACGTGAGACTCACTCGTGGACTCTTATTGGTGTCCTCTGCCCACGTGAGAGTCTAGTGGACTCTGATTGGTCCATGAAAACTGTCATGGCGGAGTCAGACTCGACTCGTATTATTTTAATAAACTATACAATAGTGCCGTTTCATCACGTTTTAATACCATTTTGCACTAACGTAAACATGCAGTCATATAATATGTTATGAGAAATAACATATTTTTGCAATGTCACGCCACGTCGCCGTCGCACGTGTGTGTGTGTGTGTGTGTGTGTGTGTGTGTGTGTGTGTGTGTGTGTGTGTATGTGTGTGTGTGTGAGTGTGTGACGTCAATAGGCTTTAGCCCGCCCCCGCTGAAATAGAATGTCTGCTCGAAATCTCAGACTCTCTCCCCCACGTAGTGTGGTGTGTTGAGTCTGACGCTAGCAGTCAGGCTAAAGTTGCATACCTATAGAAAGCCACAAGTCTTGTGATTACAGAGCTGCAAACCACGTGTTTGTAGCATCAAAACCCTCGCGCTACTATCAACGTTGAAGTCTGACATACATAAACAAACAAATGTTGATAAAGTTGTAACTACTCACGTTCATAGATGGTTCATAGATGGTCCACCAACATGATCTATTTCCACAATAATGATGTTCTTATTTCGTGTAAAGTACACATAATCCAAGCCATTGATTGAAAATAGTCCAAACCATGTTTTCCTTCATGCCATCACTGTTCTCCCATTGGCAGACACACAAACGTGATGACGACGAAAGACAATTCTTCACGGTGTTTTGCATGTAAATCCAGTCCACATTTTCAGTATAACCCTTTGTTTGCTCTCAAAATAGCCCTCAAACGATGCAGATGAAGATTGACACTTCATTTCACCCAATTGGAGCTTCTAGTCCTGTCCCATCCCCCCAATAGCAACCAATGGTCTGTGTTCAGAGGCGGTGCATGGCCATGTTTCCTGTGCCATAGATTCAGCCAGTGGCAACAGGTTGTTCTGATGACTGGCACATCTTATAGCCAATGAAATTCTCAGAAAAATGATGCCTAATTTGTTTTGGCTGAAGTGAACTACAATAAATACCAGTAAGACTCCCTAATCGGGAGATAAGCGACCGTTGGTCGCTTATCTCCTGTCACACTGCTGACATCAGTATGACATCACACCGTACACAAATGACCCTTATATAAGACCGGCATTATCTACCGACAGATTAGTAACAAGATGTCAAAATCGTTGAAGGTTGAATCTCCAGATATGGAGATAACAAACACATCCCTCCATATATGGAGATAACCGACAAATCTCACTAAGTCTGACCTCACAAGCCCCATATTTGGACACAAACAACATATAACTCCATATATAGAGACATATCTGCTGACATCAGTATGACATCACACTGCTGACATCAGTATGACATCACACCGTACACAAATGACCCTTATATAAGACCGGCATTATCTACCGACAGATTAGATGCAAGCAGGATCTCGACTCTGACACAACTCATCGGCTCATAAGCTGGTTCTCCCTCCATATATGGAGATAACCGACGAATCTCACTAAGTCTGACCTCACAAGCCCCATATTTGGACACAAACAACTTATAACTCCATATATAGAGACATAGCTGCTGACATCAGTATGACATCACACTGCTGACATCAGTATGACATCACACCGTACACAAATGACCCTGACGGCACACACCAAGCAGTTTGATGTCATACTGATGCGGAGATATGAGCAGGGCAAATGTGTGACGTGTGACGTGTGACCGACGGACGGACGGACGGACGGCCGGTGGAGGTTTTGATACTAAACTGCGACCTGACGGTCGCAAAAAATCCAGTCTATTAGCCCTTTTTTGACCTTTTTATATGATATATGCAAATGTCTCCAAATGAAAACGCATAGACTCACACTTAGTAAAACATGTGTAAAATATTCATATTCTGTAGTTGTATCATGTCCTTTGAAATTGGGCTAGGTAAGGCTTCAAAATGTGGCCACATTGTGTTTTTTCAGCTCCTATATGATAATAACAGTGTTATGCAGGCATCTATTTACTGGAAATATTTAGGCGAGGATTAAAAACCTGCTATTCCAGTAAGTTAAAACTTGCATTACTCAATGTCAGTTGCACACAGAGTGATTATTTATTTCTGGGTAAAACTTCAAAATGTTTCCTTCAAAATGAGACCATGCCCAATGCAATACTCCAAATGGTTTAAAAACAACAATCAATTTACTTTGGGTACGCTGTGTATAGGCGTTTTTTGCAAATTATACAGGATTGTTAACAGGTTAATATTCTCAATAACCCCCATTCATTTAAATCCAGAAATGGGCTGGGGGTTCTTCATTTAAATATCAGAAGTCTACTCGCACAAGAAAGACTAGATCATCTGAACATATTAGTTCAGCAGGCTGACTCTGATATTTTGGTGCTAACAGAAACCTGGCTGAAAAGTCCACCAGTGACTCTGAGGTATCACTGAGTGGTTTTAATTTGTTCAGAAAGGACAGATCTAGTAGGGCAGGTGGAATAGCAATTTATGTAAAATCCCAATTCCCAGCCACTGTACTACAAGCTACTGCTATTCCATCTGGCATTGAAACCCTTGCTTTAAAAGTAAATATAGGATCTAATGATTCAATTACTATTTTAGGAGTGTACAGACCTCCCTCTGCTGACCCTTATGCCCTAGAGAAATTAGCTCAATTAATGGCTAAACTTTCTAAATCAGAAACTTGATCTTAGGTGACTTTGACTTAAACTGGAAGACTCCAGCTTCTAATAAATTAAAGGATATCTGCAATAACCTTAATTTAACTCAATTAATTAAGGATATCACAAGGCCAAATAAGAAGGATATGACTAGATCAACCTTGATTGATTTGATTCTCTGTAATCAAGAGAATAACATTACTGCTGCTGGTGTTTTTGAGCGAGGCATCAGCGATCATTGCCCAATAGCGTGTGTCAGAAGCACTAAACAAAAAATAAATCAGCCACGAATAATCACCAAGAGACATTTTAAATCTTTTAATGAGCAGGCATTTTTTAATGATTTGTTTATAGTGACATTCACTACACCTCATCCATTCCAGGTGCAGAATTAGCCCTAGAACATTTCCAGAAAACCTTTCTACCAATCAACAAACATGCACCTTTAAAAAAGGTCAGAATAAAAAATAGACTAAGCCTTGGTTCTCTCCAGATCTGTCAGCTCTCTTTAAAAATAGGAATAAAGCCTAGTTATTAGCCAGACGTACTGGTGACCCGACAGAGTGGACAGCATTTAGACGTCTAAGAAATCAATGCACAATTGCAGTAAGAATGGCAAAATCAGCATATTTCTTGGACTTAGTCACTAACTCCTACTCAGATCCAACCAAATTCTGGAAGGCTGTTGGAAATAAGAAACCTGCCACCTCTCTCCCCCCAAGTGTAAAATTTGAAGGCACTCTAGTTTCAGGTCCAAATGAAGTCTGTACAGCTTTCAATCAACATTTTGCTGCCACGGCTCACCTTTTCGAGGACAGACATTCAGAAACCATTCCCACAAACAATGACTGTATGTATGCAGTCAGCTCAGGGGCCCAGTTCTCTATCCAGCCTGTCCCCACTAGTGTTGTTATGGAAGCTCTACAGGCCATAGACATCAGATCCTCTGTTGATGAGGATAATTTAGACCCCTTTTTAAGACTCTCTGCACCCTTTATTGTGGAGCATATTACTTCTATTTTTGAATGTATCTATTTCATCAGGTTTAGTACCCAGTGTCTGGAAATCAGCTTATGTAGTCCCACTACATAAATGTGGTGATAGTAGTGATCCCAATAATTATCGCCCAATCTCAAAACAGCCCTGTCTCTCAAAGATTCTAGAATCTTTAGTAAATAACCAGTTAAAACCATTCCTCTCACAACAGTCCATTTTAAGTTCTCAACAATCTGGTTTTAGAGCTAATCATAGCTAGCCTCGCAACAGCCAGGGGAGAGTCTGGGAGTCCTCCATAGACAACACTTTACGATGACGTAGTTACTCACTTTGATTGACAGGTCCAGTCCGTAGTCATCAGCGCATCAAAACATTGTCGGCAGAACAGCAAATACGTCTTTTCCAGAAAGAAATTCTAAAAATGCTAACTGTTGTTCGTTTAAAGTTCTGAGATGCTGTTGATTTCAGATAAAACTTCGCTTAATACAGCTTTTATTTGCGATTTGTAAACTCGCGTCGGGTATGGGGGCCGCCATGTTTGTTTTCAAAATGTGAGAGCTGCAGCAGCCGCTCGACCAATCAGGAGCGGTGTGAGCCAGGTCGCTCCAAATGCAGCCATTTGATTGGAAATTAGAACGTAAGTTCTCATAAAGAGACTCGATGGGAGGACCACCAGACCAAGAAAGGAAGCACATTGGTGATGACATAGCTCGGGATGGATTTCGAGGCTAAATCATTGCACCATCTCAGCTGTCACTCAAGTTTTTGATCACTTAATCACAGCGGTAGGCAAAAACAAACATGCAGCAGCCATTTTTATCGACCTTGCCAAAGCATTTGACACTGTAGATCACTCTTTACTTTTAGAAAGACTACTCATCTCAGGCTTTGATTTGGATTCCTGCAGTTGGTTCAAAAACGATCTGCATGGCAGGCGTCAATGTGTGAAGATGGGAGATGGGCAGTCTGACTTCCTGCCGGTCAAAGCCGGTGTACCACAGGGATCCATTCTAGGCACTGTCCTGTTCACCATTTATATCAATGAAATAGTTTCCTCACTATGTGACTGTCAAATTCATCTTTATGCCGATGACACAATCTTATACTGTACTGCTGACTCCACCATACTGGCCATAGAAAAACTTCAACGCTCCTTTAACTTAATACAGCACTCCTTTAATAGCCTTAAACTAACACTTAATGAAAAGAAAACAAAACTCATGATCTCCAAATCCCAAAACCTTGACCTCCAGAATCTCCGTATCACCACCACCAATGGTTCAATTATAGAAAAGGTCTCAGAATACAAGTACCTTGGCATATGGCTGGACGACAAACTTAATTTTAAACATCATATAAATAACCTTGTTGTAAAACTCCGCTAAAAGATTGGCTGTCTCTATAGAAACTAAACTAGTTTCCCCATGCTATGTAGGAAAAGGATCATAGAAGCTACTTTCTATACAGTATGTGTTGGATTATGAAGATATAATCTAATGTCATGCAGGTGCCTCCATACTCAAGCCTCTAGACTCAGTTTACCACTCAGCTTTGAGGTTTATTACTGGTGCCAACTATAACACTCACCACTGTGCCCTGTATGATATGGTGGGCTGGTGTTCCCTGTCAGAGAGGCGCAATTATCATTGGCATCTCTTCATTTATAAAGCCCTGGTTGGAAAACTGCTCTTCCATGCTACGTGAGAAACCTCGTCAAATTCAAACTCGCTCCAGTGACTGGCTGGCCCTTAAGGTCCCCTTTGCTAATTCGGAACTGGGAAAGACTGCTTTTAGCATTAGTGCACCTGATTCCTGGAATCTCTTGCAACAAGATTTTAAGATGAGAACCCTAGCATCTGTTGGCCATTTTAGGAGTTTACTTAATTACTTAATGCATTACCTGTATGTAACTGTTTTAACTGATTGTTGTCAACTCTGTTTTCTGTTGACAACAATCAGTTGTCAACAATTTACACACATTATTAAGTCTATGTGTGTAATCTCGGCATCATTGTAAATGAGGATCTCCCTCAACTGATCTCTCCGAGAAATTTAAATAAAGGTTGAATGAATGAACACATTGATATGGTCCTTCCATGAAATGGGTTAGTGTAGAAACTGTTCCGGGAGGTTTAGTTCCGACCAAGTTCAGGTTTTTTTTATTAAAGCATATTAAATTCTCGGGTTCCTCAGGCCTGGCAGAGGGACATTTATTTATTTATTTATTTGAAGAAGCAGTTAATTTCATTAAAGCTGTACTGTGGAAGCTGCTCAACTAGTGGTCAGTAGCGGTATTGCTTTTTTCGGCCGGAGTCGCCGCGGACCACCGGAACGGGGGTCTGCGGACCCCCGCGGCCGTCGCGAGCACCTCCGCCTCGCCGGTACGATTCCGTAGAGCCGTCTCCCATCATTTTTAGACCAGGATTGAGGGAGTAGCAAGCAAGATTCCTTCACCAATGTAAACACAGTTGCTGAGGGAAGCTACTTCCTTTAGAGACAGCAAGACTCGCTGTGATTGGCCGGTGGTGTATGATCGGCGCTGTGATTGGCCGGTAGTGTATCATGTGGGAGATGACATCATTTTGCCGGGAAATTCTCCCCCCCTCACAACTCATAGAAAACATATAAAGAGAAGGCTTCAGAAGCTGAAAATAACAGAGTGGGGGTTCTAAAACTTTAGCGATTTAACAGTTAGGACAATTTTAAGATTTGTTTTATAAAAAAAGTTACATGGTATAACTTTAAGCCGTGTGTGTGTGTGTGTGTGTGTGTGTGTGTGTGTGTGTGTGTGTGTGTGTGTGTGTGTGTGTGTGTGCGTGTGTGCGTGCGTGCGTGCGTGCGTGCGTGTGTGTGTGTGTGGTCGGGGACCCACAGGCACAAAAGCTCAGGGAATAGGGTTGAACCTGTGATGTCATGACGTACTTTTGATTTCTGTTTTATCTATTTGTTTGATCATTAAGGTCCACAGAATGAGAGGCCTGCTCTGCCGGAATTGACTCCCATTGACTTCACTATACAATAGAAAAATAAATCTGCTTTAAGTAAGTGGTCAAACTGGGGCTTTTCATGATTCTGAATCCATTGCAAGCATTTGTTTTGCACGAAAAACATTCCTTGGGCTAAAAACGGACTGCTGTAGTTTAGTGATGAGTAATCACTTTTTACAGTTTTGTGGGGGGGAGGCGTTTTTAGCCCAAGGAATGTTTTTTGTGCAAAACAAATGCTTGAAATGGATTCAGAATCATGAAAAAAAACCTAGTTTGACCCCTCACATGCTACTTAAAGCAGATTTATTGTTTTGTTGCTACCGCCAGGTCGCAGCTACTATCAAAACATCCACCGGCTGTCTGTCTGTCAGTCACATGGCCCTCTTCTAGCGCCACCATGAGGCCGATTCTTGCAAAACACATTTTTGGACACTGCTCCTACAGATTTTGTCCTAAAATCACGGAAATCGGCACACAGTATGTCTCGAGTCCTGTCGTCAACATGGATCTGTCCCATTTAGTGCCACCATCAGGCTGATTTTTTAAAACACATTTTGGACATTGCTCCTACAGATTTTGCCCTAAAATCACGCAAAGTGGTGTGTATACATGTGACTTGATGGCGGGTTATCTCCCGATTAGGGAGTCTTACTGGTCTTACATTGCTTCATTTTGCAGCGTTGCTATTGAAACAAGCGTGCAAATTACTCCTCTTTTCAACATTGTCTCTTAATTAAATAAAAGTGGCTGTGACCACGTTGTTCAATTAAAGCATAGCCTATATACCTACCAGTAAGACTCCCTAATCGGGAGATAAGCGACCGTAGGTCACATGTACACACAAAGAGGGCTGTAACTGCCATTGGTTCCTAGTTGTGTGGGCAATGTGTAGACATACTGTGTGCCGATGTGCGTGATTTTAGGGCAAAATCTGTAGGAGCAGTGTCCAAAAATGTGTTTTGCAAGAATCGGCCTCATGGTGGCGCTAGAAGAGGGCCATGTGAGAAATGAGGGGTGGGGTCTCCGCGTTGCCTTGGCGGACGAATAGGTACCGGCCCCGGCTCTCCCGGACGCTCCTAGCCCGAGGTACGGCATTTTATGTGAGCTGCAGTGGAGGGGGTCCTCCACTGGGGGCGCCACCACTTTGGCATCCGTTCTGGAGCACCAGGAGTCGGTGGTCCCCGGGAATTCCCCGTGAGCAGCCATGTTGGAGTGGTCATTTGGTCATTTTTGCACATTTGGTCTTTTTTTACATCTGGGGGTCCCTGCTCCGGGGGTCCTTGGAGGTTGTAGTTTGGCAGCCAAGGAGCGTGTGTGCAAAATTTGGCATGGACGGGGCAACGGTTGCGGAGATATGAGCAGGGCAATAGTGTGACGTGTGAGGTGTGACAGACAGACTGACGGACTGACTCACAGTTTGTGCAGGTTTTGATAGTAAGTGCGACCTACGGTCGCAATAATCTACAGTGTGTCCAGTGTGGTCCAGTCTAGCTTCTGTGATCTCAACAATTTGTACGCCAAACTCGTTCAGTAACGAGATACGGCCACTAGAGGTCACTCAAAAGGAGTTATCTCGTTCCTCAACGAGACAACAAAGGGTTAATGTGCAGCGTGCTGCGCGCATCCTGTGTTGTCTGTGAATGACCCTAGTCCATACTTCACACCGTGGCTCGCAGAGAGAGAAAATGGCGCGACCAGGCTGCATTGATTTCCATTCTAGGCTGAAACATAAAAAGGGCTTTATCTATGAATGAGGTGCAAAGAACGCCAGGGAAGCAGAGATCTGATTGTTTTCACGGCAACACTATACCGCGATGGTCGGCCCCCGTTTGGATTTTAGTTTCGCGAGCGTTTGTAAACAAATGGATTTTCTTCCTCAATCGTCAGAGGACACTCACGTGCACACGCACAAAGCTTCCGAGGCTCTTCAAAATAAAGCGTGAGTGAACGGCGGCAGCAGCAACAGCTAGAAATGTTAGAAACCTTGGCTTCAGCTTCAGCAACAATCAGCGCACCTATCAACAACTCACCTGCCCATTGATTTATTACTGGAGCCTGCAAGTCACAATGTGGGACAGCGTCTCAATTTGTGGGCCGCCTGAAAAGTCATGGGAATGTGGGACTGTCCCTCGCAAAGGGGGGCATCTAGTCACTCTACGCTGCGTAGGTCTAACATGATTACAGTATGTATACCCTGTGATTATACTATGAAAAGCTCCACTGGCTGTCCCTCCGTCAGTCTGTCCGTCACATCACACTTTTGCCCCTACACTTGTCTCTGGCACCGTTGCCCCTATCGATGCCAAACGTTGCTCACACACACTCTTTGGATGGCAAATCACAACCTCTGCCCCTGATTTCTCACATGGCCCTCTTCTAGCGCCACCATCAGGCAGATTTTTGAAAAACACATTTTTGGACACATGAGAATGTGGTCTAAAATCACGCCAAGCGGTACACAGTATCACTAAAGTCATGTCATCAACATGGATCTCTCCCATTTCCCATATTCCCTGCTGATTGGCTACGATTGCCTTCTAAAGTTTGTGTATGAAGAGAAGTGACGGTCACTTATCTCCTGATTAGGGAGTCTTACTGGTATTATTTTCCAGTATAGTGAAGTCAAAGGGACAATGAATATACAAATGCCCATAACCTTTTTGCGCAATGTTTCCGGCAGAGCAGGCCTCTCATTCTGTGGACCTTCATGCCCAAACTAATATATAAAACATAAATAAAAAGTACGGCATGACATCACATGTCATCTCACATTTTGGGTGACTGGGTCCCCCTGGGCTTGTGTGTGTGTGTGTGTGTATGTGTGTGTGTGTGTGTGTGTGTGTGTGTGTGTGTGTGTGTGTGTGTGTGTGTGTGTGCGTGTGTGCGTGTGTGTGCGTGCGTGCGTGTGTGTGTGTGTATAGTCTTGCGGGGCCAGACTGTTGACTCCGCGGTTTGGGGAATGCTCCCGTCAACAGTCTGGGGCACGGAAATAGAAACGATGAGTGCGAGATAAAGCGTATGTGACGCAACCGCTCCCTTGGTGCAGTAGCAATAACATGTCCTACTGGAAGCGTTAAGTGTCCTTCCAATATTTCCGGGGGCGTTATTTCGTCTTTCTCTGGTGTTATTGGTGTTCTATGATGTTTTCAAACATTTTCTTAAAACTATACACCCATAACAAGAATAGGCCGTTCGAATGACTTTGTCTGAGCTATTGTGTTTCTGTTGTGTTTCCAATGGGACTACATTTCAGTGCAGCACTGGCTACTTCCAATACTCGCCGTTCGGGAGCTGCGGTTCCAGACTCTATATAGCATTCGGAGATTGTGGAATAGTTGTCTGGCTACGCGAGACTAGTAAACGTAGGACGACCTCAGACCACCTATGTTTTCAATAATCAGCTCACGGTAAGGACCAAAGCAAGCCGACGCTTGCCGACAAAATGAGCTGAACTAGTTCGGGATCGGCACAAGAAGAGTTAAGCTTGGAGTTCTCAAACTGCCTTACACCACGACCCCATAATATTGTCCGTCGTTCAAATGGGACCGAACAATCCGTTTTGGAGTTTTTAGTTACGGATAAAGCTGGACGATGAATCGTTTTCAAACGGAAATCGCAATTTAAAACCACGCAATCAGCAAATCGCAAAGGCTGCGATTTTGACGATTTATATATTTATTTATGTAATCATAATGTGCAACAGCAGCGAGCAAGTCTGACCCGATGTATAATTCTATATGGTCTGACCGAGTGTTTACAACAATGCAGCAAATCGCCAAAGACCACTGATTCACAAGCACTCTATGCAGATCTGTGTCTATGTCGGCGGGCGACACCGGGGATTAATGAATGAACATAATGATTAGCCGACATGATGTGGCTGCTTTCCTCTCCTCCGGAGGAACCAAGGCGATAACACTGCTAAACAGCAGTAAAAGTTTATTTCTGTTCCAACAGAGTATGTTCTTGCAATATATAACGTCCTTAAAATCCTTTGCATAGATTAAAAGCTGCTGTTTGTCATAAATTAAACATGAAACTGAAAGTGACGTTTTCTGTGCGACGGTCAGCTCCTCCTCCCCCGCACACAGTTGAAACATGTCATGTGTCATGTGGTCTGTGTGTCTTTTCTTTTTTATTTTCTTTTTTGCCTTGATTGAAGCAAGGCAGGCAGGCAGGCAGGCAGCGACATACGATACTTTCTGCCTTGACAATAATGAGATGCAGTCAATACCATTACTGAGTTAATTTGGAAAAAGTTCAATTAATTCAGTCTGTTAGTTTGATGTAGTTTGACTCTCATTGTCTATTGATGTGTGAAATACAGATGGGATACAGACGAATGGTGAATAGGATCTCTGAGCTGAAGGAGAGGAAGCAGAGTATGGAACCTGGGTATGAAATTCCAATACATCTACTCCAGTACAGTGTGATTATTTGACAGCTTTAGTTACTTTGTAGACTTACATGATTTCTTTGTTTTCAAAAACCCCAATCGTGTTAACCCCAATTATTTCTGGTTAGGTGTACATGTTACATCCTCTAGGTAGAGGAAGTCGACATTGTCCACATGTTAATCAATCACCGGACTCTTTCTTTTGTCAGACTGATAAGAAAGAAAATCATTAATAAGTGTTTCTAGGTGTGCCTGCATGGTTGTAAATGTAATTGCTCCATTTAGTGTGTAGTAAACTGCAAACTGCATTAACTGCATTGTAGAATGGACTACAACTTAACATGCATGTATTCACTTTATATCTTATGTTTATTAACCAATTACACAGTGAAGCCACCATTCAAACATTCTTGCAATGATGAAGCAAATTCATCCTAGCTAGCCATGCTTCCAAAGGTCTAAGGAGGGAGATTTGAGCTCTATATATATATATATATATATATATATATATATATATATATATATATATATATATATATATATATAATTTTATTTCAATTTCAACTGATATTAATTCATATTCTGAAGAAACAATTGTTTGATTTCAGACATCATCACGGTGGAACAATAGACTCTGGCTATGGGTCTAGCAGAGGATCATTGTACTCCTCTGGCTATGGGTCTAGCAGAGGATCACTGTACTCATCTGCCTATGGGTCTAGCAGAGGATCACTGTACTCCTCTGCCTATGGGTCTAGCAGAGGAACATTGCACTCTCGCTATGGGTCTAACAGAGGATTATCATACTCCTCTGCCCATGGGTCTGGGACAAGCAGAGCAACAACAGATTCTGGCTATGGGGCTAGGTCAAATGAAGAACCTAGAGTTTCAGACCAAATGTAAGATCACTGATCTCTTTAAACTTAGTAAACACAATAATAAATGTTTTATTCATGATTAATAACCTAATCTTTAATGTGCTTCATGTAGGGCTGTTCGATAAATCGATTTTTAATCTAAATCCATTTTTTTTTCTTTTGGACGATTTAAAAAAGAAGAAAATCGTCAAATCGATGTTTGCTTTAATTAGGGTAATTCTGGAATGGATCTCACTCATTAGAGCCTTGAACGGGGCAAAAAGTCCACAGCCCGGTCCTCCTAACGCACGACAAGGTCCGACACCAAATTAATGTAATTTCTCTCTGATGTGCCCTTTCTTTGATGCGCAGCACACAGACTGGGCAGCTTACTGCTCACTAGGGGTGTGACGATATTGCTACCTCACGATACAATACGTTGCGATATTAAGCTCTCGATAACAATAACATCACAATATTCGATATATTGTGATAATCGATATATTGCAAGAAATGTTATACCACGATATATCACGATATCTGTAACTAAAATGAAAAATAATCATAAAAGGCAAAACTCTGGAATTATACATTTATTCCATAATCTTACAAGATTTTTTCATATATTGGCTAATAAGTAGATAAATCTTGCCTCCTCAAACGGTAAACAAACACTGCAACTTTGTAACCTGCCCACAATGTGTCTGTCCACAACAATGGGTAGGCCTACTAACTAATCAATCCATAACTAAAAAGCATGTGGTGAAAATGTAATTGACAAGAAACATAAAATAAGATTGACACATGCATAGTGCTTCCTTTTAACGGTAAAACACTGACTGGAACCTTTAAAATAACCTCTCTAATATAGGCTATATTGTGCAAATTAAATTTACAGGAGGAAAAATGATTTCTTAATAGTGACCGTGCTTAGCAAGTATCACCAATTTGTTTTATGTTCTCATTGCTTTGATAATAATGCAACAAAATACAATGAAATTAAATCCATATATCAGTGGTGAGGATCGTGGAGAGGAGCTCAGGCCCCCCTCCACGCGGGTTTTTCGCAGGAAATTATTCATATTTAAAGATTTTTTTTAAAAGTTAAAAACGGTTCTACACGGCGGCAGAACCGTTTAGGCTTAATATACCGGTAAGGGAGGGGTCGTTTTTTAATGAGGGGTGTTACTGGAGGAAAATAGGGGAGGGTCATGCTATTTCAATTTCAGTCCTAGGGAGGGTCTGCTGATTTCACTTTGAATTCAAGGGAGGGTCATGCAATTTTTCAAAAGCAAACAATGGCTCCAGAGGTACAGGCACTTATGCAACCATTGTCAACAGCCTTCTGCTTCATTTAATGACAAACCCTGGGTGCCATCCCTGGAAATTCCCCACAGTCACTGCAGTTAGTGTGAATGAACTGAAGTGGCTGTGTTTATACTACAATGTATTTTACTAAAACAATGGAGAGCTGTGTAAGGCAGCAACAATGGTTGTAAGAACTGTATCCCCCCTCCCTAAAGTAAAAAGTGAAAAGGTGCTAAAAAGAATTAACGACCGCTCGTTGAAAATGCGCATTTGACCCAGATTTGACGACAGGCAATCAACAGCACAAAATGAATGGCAGCAGTTACAAGCCTTCTCTGTGTTGTGCACATGTGTCAACTGTTTAATCTGTAACCTAGATGTCAAATAACCCGTTCTCAACCTGTGAGAACTTCTCACCTTTTATGTGATGTCCACGTTGACTTTTACACTAGCAGCACTATAGGCTACTCACTGTGTGTTACTTTAGTTTGGAGGGTGTGTTAGTTTATATTTGGAAATGTGTTTTTGGGATGAAGTGCAGCTGGGATCTCAATGCATTATATTAGCCTATTCATTATTGTTCATTGCTGCTGCCGCCCGCACCCGTTTTTAACCATAAAAAAATCCTAATTATTTACAGTAAAAAAAAGAAAGAAAGAAAAAAAATCTCTGTTCTGTTCTCGCCACTGGTTAGGAATATAATAATATAGGTTTTATAGGCATAATTTTACTGTGGTAAATGCCATGTTGTATAGGGGAGGGTCAATCTTTTTTATTTTAATGCTTGGGGAGGGTCACTGATTTTTTCCCCAATTGAGAGGGAGGGTCATGGCATTTTATAAAAGGGCTTATACATTTTCTCCAGTAACACCCCTCAATAAAAAACGACCCCTCCCTAATAGGGTTATATAAAGCATGATGTCTTGATCTTACCTTGCGAGACGAGATGTTCCTATTTTTCTCTCTACAAGAGTTATAACGGCGAGCGGGGACGCTCTTGCTGGCATAGTCCTTCCGTCCATGTTCTGCTCCAAACATGTACAAATGCAATATATAAGGTGCTCACCGCATAATCCGCATTGTTGAAACTGTTTCTACCGACCCACAAACTCGTCGCCATGTGTTAGTCCACATGAACTCATGTGTTCAACGCCCCCCTCCCGGAAGCGGGAAAAGAGTACCCCCCCCCCCCCCCCCCCCCCCCATCAGCGGTTAAGGCCGGCGAGCCTCCGTCGTCTCCACCTTAACACATGGGCTGCTAAGATTTATAACATTTCTAGCTGTTGCTGGCACCACCATTCACTTACGCTTTATTTTGAAGTGCCTCGGAAGCTTCGTGCGTGTGCACGTGGGTGTCCGCTGACGATTGAGGAAGATAATCCCTTTGTTTACAAAAGCTTGCGAAACTATAATCCAAAACGGGGCTGACCATCGCGGTAAAGTGTCGACGTGAAAACAATCAGATCTCTCCTTCCCTGGCGCTCTATTCATCTGATTCAGAGATAAAGCCCTTCTTATGTTTCAAAGTAGAATGTGAAGCAATGTAAGCTGCCTCTGCCATTTTCTGCCTCTCTCTCTCACTGCCTGAGCTGCGGGGTTACGTAATGGACTCGGGTCATTCAGAGGGCAGCCAGCAGCTTGTACAGTTAACCCTATGCTGCCTCGTCTGTCGACGAGATAACTCCTTTTGGCACAGTGACACCTAGTGGCCTTGTCTCGTCCCTGAACAAGTTTGGCTCCCCAGGTGTTAACCGCCGTGCGCTTTTGAAACATGCAGAATGAAAGACCTGCCAACTCCGAAGTGAAGCCGGACTTTCACTACGTCATACCACGTGCAGTTGCAGTTGCAACGTGGAAAATACAGATTCTTTGACATTTCACATTGCAAAAGGGTGCAGGAAGAGTAGGCACCTAAACATTGTGGGCTACATTGACTCTTTGTCCGGAAATGTAAAAAAAAAAAGAACAGAAAAAAAGAAAAATCAAAACAACATATTTGAAACAATATGTTATATTTTATCAAAAAAGCGAAATCAGAATCGAAAATAATCTTTTATGAGAAATAAATCAGGATTTAATTTTTAGGCCATATCGAACAGCCCTAGCTTCATGATGGTATTGACATTTTCCATACAAAAAATGTGTGTGTGTGTGTATATATATATACATACATATATATATATATATATATATATATATATATATATATTAGTGGTGTCCAACGATTAAATATTTTAATCGCGATTAATCGCATGATTTATGTAGTTAATCGCGCGATTAATCGCAAATAAGTCATCAGCTTTTATCAGGTCATAATGTAACTTGGAGGGATAACTTTCAAGTCTTTTGTGGCCCTATTAACTTGGGAGTGTAAATATTTGCTGGATTTATGCAAAAGTATGTTAATCTTTTATTCTAAATCAATTAACTCATTGAATGCCATTTCAAGATGGCCCCCAAGTACCAGACTGCCACTATCCTAGATTTCTAGTGCACGGATCAATTTTTAGTGCACGGATCGTGCACGCCCATGCACCATATATGCATCATATGTGTAGTACTTTTTAACAGCTTTCAAACAAAAGAATCCGCTTGGAAATCCGTTCAGGCATTCATGAGATAGAAGCCTTCAAAGTCAGACAAAACAAACACTGCCACCTTCCAAATTTCTAGTGCACGGATCAATTTTTAGTGCACGGATCGTGCACGCCCATGCCTAGATCATGCACCATATGTGTAGTACTTTTTAACAGCTTTCAAACAAAAAAATCCGCTTGGAAATCCGTTCAGGCATTCATGAGATACAAGCCTTCAAAGTCAGACAAAACAGCCATTTTTGACATTTTGAAAGATGTGTTTGTTATGGGGCTAAACATGCAATTTCGCAATTGCGATCATGCCTAATACATTTGAGGCATTTTTAGAAATTTTTTTATAAAAAAAAAATTTGAAAAAAAAAAAAAAAAAAAATTTTTTTTTTTTTTTTTTCAAAATGGCTTCCAACTCGGGAAACTCGGGCTGTGGCAGCCTGGGAGTACTGTAATAACTCGTGAAACTCGTGCCTTGGCAGTCAATGAGTTAAAACCCAAATAAATCATAATGGTATTGCATTAAAGGTCAAATGACATTCTGTTTTTACCAATCATAAAAGTCTTTGCCCTGGTCCTAAAAACATGTTTTAAAATGTTTAAACTTGAAAATCCACTCCATGGAGCCATGGTGTCTCTCTCTGTTTAGGTGTCATGAAAAACGGTCTGTCACCTGAAATACTCTAAACTCACCACCAGGGGAGCCTCTCTCTCCCACTCATTCTAACAAAATAAATATTAGTAGGCCTATAGTGCAGTAAGTACATGTAGGCTACTTGAGTACAATTTTGAGTATTTGTACTTTACTTGAGTATTTCCAATTTTCAATTCTTATACTTCTACTCCACTACATCTCAGAGGCAAATGCACTTTATCTCTCCACTACAATCATTTGGAGGCTTTAGTTACTAGTAACTTTGTAGATTTTGATTATTAATACAAATCAATCACTTCAGCCCTTATAGGCCAGCGATTCTCAAACTATGGTACCCAAAGTGGCCACACACACGCACGCACGCACACACGCACGCACATACAGATCTGCGGATGCCCCTCCAACACACAGAGATGCGTGCTCGCATTTTTTGTTGCTTTCGCACAAGACAGTGGCTGTGACACAGTCAGACACACACACAACCATGGCAGCTAAAGAGGCTGAGCTAAGCCCTGGCCTGAGGCATACGCGTCTGCATGATCAGCGGGGAATTGTGTCAATACGAGCCGAGGCGCGGGTGTTTTTTCTTACCCCGGGAACGATACATTACCGGAGCCCTGCGGTTACATATGTACCTTCGGCGGAGTTCAATTTAGACCGTCGGCGCCGCGGTAACGTTCAGCTCCGCTCCGCAATGCAGAAAAACTTCATGGTCCTTTGTAGTTATAGCAACATATTTTGGCTAAATGCCTCAGTTTAGAGAAACACCTATTGCTTGTGTTAAAGCGTTTTACTGTCTGCTCGCTTTTACTGTCTGTGTGTGTGTGGGGGGGTGCGCTGTGCACTGTCACAGCAACGACAGAGTGTCGGTAAAAGGAGGGACTAGGGAGGTTCCACTTAGCTCTACCCCGGGGAGCAGTGCACTGTTAGTCGGACACAGCCGACACAGAGTGTCGGTAAGAAGGAGAGAGGTTCCGCTGTGCGCAAATACATAGCGATTTTAATTATTTCACTAAAGCATAAACGGACTACTTGATATGAAGGATATTGATGTAAATAAGATATTTGAATGGATAAATGTATTTTATATGCCCATATTTACAATTAAAGGACAATATAATGTAAGAGGTCACTTCCTCAAAACTTGGGCTGTGGAGAAATAACTCTATGGGAGAAATACAGACAGGGAGACTGGGAGAGAGGAGGAGGGGGGGTGAATCGACTGACGACGTATGAGTCCAGTAGCCAATGAACTGCGCGTTTGAGACTCATTATGCAGAAACCGGCACAAACACACAGATAGCAGGAAAACCACTGCATGTCAAAAGTTGCGTTTTTTTTGGTGTAATTGAGGCCAGGGAACATTAAAAAAAGCAAAAGAAAATCAAAATTTATTTTTGGATGTCACCACCCCTTTAAACAGACTTCAGCTGATGGGTATAAGGATCTGCTAAATGATTACTGTTGTGTCCACCTTTATGCTTTAATTATACTTTGGTATTTTTTGTTACATCAACAGGGATGGACCTTGTAGCCAATATAGCCGATATTGTACTAATGTTTGTAAATATGCGATTAATTGCGATTAAAATAATTAATCGCGATTAACATATCGGTGAGTTAATTGCGATTAATTTAGTTAACTCGGACAGCACTAATATATATATATATATATATATATATATATATATATATATATATATACTTACATGAACACCCTGAACAGTTTTTAATTTACTTGATTCAATATTTAAATATTTGATGTACATGTTATCTGCCCCCCCAGGCTCAGGGCCTCTCCACATACACACCCATTGTAACTTCAAACTCCATTTGACCCATGATAGATTCATTAAAAACACCCATTATTTTTTCTGATTACTCATACTACCCTCCTAATACGTGAGCAGGCTGTGTTTTTTCAATAACTTTTTTCATTTATTTTTAATAATTTAGTTTTGTATTTATTTATTTTTTCTCATTTTCCCAAATATTTTTTTGTACTACTTCTGCTGTTGTCTAGGTCTACTTCTGGATTTAGTGAATTTCCACAATATGGACACGATCGTGGCTTCCTGGGCTCTCCAAAAAGGCGCAGTGAATGGTGAATGGTGGTGATATTATGTCATAATAGGTAATACTTAATGTTTTCCTCATTGTTTCTCTCTTCTCTTTGTGTTTTTTCTTTTCCTTGTCTTTTCTATCAGTCTGTCTCTCAGGGACTCCATCACAGCCCTCCCTCTCTCTGCAGCAGACAGGAAGTCTTGGCATAAAGACTACCCACAGAAGGGACGTGACCTCCAAGTCCGTTACCTGTAAGTGTTCATCACAAGCCAGACCCCAAACCAGCTGAACAATTATCACTTGTTGAATGATGTTAGACTTTGTCTCTTTCATGTCTATGTGTGTTGATGAGCAGTGTAGAGTACATGTCAACAGTAGACCCAGCTGAGGACATTAAGGACCTGGTGACTGACGCTCAGAACATTGAGCGGGAGGCGTATGAGTCTGCTAACAGCTGGGTAAGAAACTAATAGTATTCTCTCCATGACATTTATCTACAATGTAGCGGTTCCAAATACATGTCAAATATTTAACTGCTCATCTTTCGGTGACATAAAAAAGTAAATAAACAATAAAATACATATTTTAAAATTAAAACGAAATGTGTCCAAATTAGGGATGCCAGGTAACCACAAGAACCCTAGCGTCCTTATTCTGAGGTGAACATTTAGGGAAAATAGACAATCTACAAGCTTACAGTGGGCTTTTAGATCAGCTATTTTAGGCAAAAATATTTGGTGTTGAGAGAATAAAGCATTGAGCCCTGGGGACCCCGTTCAACTATGGTAAAGGGTTAATGTGGTTATCGGTGTTTCTGGCAGAAACCTTGCATAGCCACGTTTACTTATACCTAGTGAGGCCCTGATCTGTTGTTTATTTTGGAAATACAGGAAGTAAAAGTTAATTCCAACCAGAGATGGGGACTTGAGTTGAAGACTCGGACTCGATTTTATGCACTAATGAATGACAAGACAGACAAATCTTGGACTTTCTTCTCCTTCCTTTCTTCTCTGGTGCGTGGCTGCGCGGCAGTGCGCGCTGCATAGACATAAAAAGGTAGACGCCTCCTTCGGCTCTCAGGTGTCCGTCTTGGTTGATAGGCAATTTTTCCACGGCTGTATGGCTGCATAGGCTGCAGGCGTGGATGCTTCCGCGTGTGTCACAGAAGGGGACGTTCAGTTGAATTGAAGTCTCAGAAAACATGCGATGCGATTGGCCAGTAGTCACTCTGAGTGGCAGCATGCTTTTGGCACTTCCGCACTTCTGCCTATCAAACGAGACATGTCTCTCCAATGAACTGCAGCGGCGGACGAGGTATCTAGCTTTTTATATCTGTGGCGCGCTGCGTGTTGACAGTCTCAGCGAGGCAGGCACAGCTGCTGCATGGAGACTTTTATCCTAAGATTTAAATATTAAAACAGCTAAATAAAACACATGTTTAGCTCATCATCAGCTATTTTACTTCAGTTAACTTGGCATTTGTTTAACTATTTGATAAGATGATAGGATTATCCGTGAGATAATGTTTTTGTAATGTCAGGTTTTCCCTTCTCTCCGGCGATCGCCTCCTCTCATCTTGATGTTCCACCAGCTGCAGCTAAATACCTCATTAACACCACGTAACCTATTGTTCAAAGCATTAACGTGAAGTTACACCACCATGCCCAGTAATGTTAGTGCTACAGGATTATTAAAAGCTTCCTTTTTTGTATATAGCCTATTCCTACTCTGTCCTTGATTCTGATTGGCTGGTTTCCCTTAATTATATGAGACTATAACCCACACCTTGAATTAGTTAATATCAAATCCAGGTGTGTTATTTCTTTCCACAGTGTTCCACAGTGCACCAATTATCTGCACCTGTGTTGCTGACAAAAAAGCTGGGAACTACTTTCTTGTAGCTGGGAACTTTCTTGCAGACCTTGTAGTGAATTATGGTAACATGTCATTGGTTCGACCTCCCTTTGGTTAGAGCACCTAAACCTAACCTTAACCCTAACCTCAGTAAAACTATGCCTAAACCTAGCCCTAACCTCAGTTAAACTATGCCTAAACCTAACCCTAACCCTAACCTCAGTAAAACTATGCCCAAACCTAACCCTAACCTCAGTAAAACTATGCCTAAACCTAACCCTAACTCTAACCCCTAAGTCTAACCAAAGGGAGGTCGAACCATGGGGCAATTATTAGTGAAATAGAACAGTTTTAATTGGTACATGTCTATGATTTTTCATGTTGCCATATTGTAACCGTTTTAGAAAAGCAATCAGCCACGTGAGGCATGTTGTTACCTGTATTTTATAACGGCTGAGAGGGTTGGAGACACTCGGTTGCGCCTCGTGTCTCACCATGCCTCATGCCACATGCCTCTTGTGGTTTATTGCTTCAATATACCTACAGGAGCCTATTATTATAGGTTGTCAGTTGTCAGAACTTAAAATTGTCACTTAGTTGTCGTGATACAGCTCTGTTTTGGACCATTGCACAAAGATGGATAATGATGAAAAAGGTTCACTTTGGAAACGGGACATGTTGGACATATTACATATGCGTTTTCAGTGGAGACTAAATGGAAAGCCCACCACTTAAGACGCAAAGGTGTGTGTAGATCATCAACTGCGTTGGGAACGCACAGCAGACAGCACTGAACGCTCTGGCCAAATACACCGACACAAAGCTAGAAAGGAACGCCCATAAACGTCACATCCGGTTTTGGCGTGGGGAAAACAATGCACTTTCCCCCATGTAGTTAGTACAGCTTACACAGTACACTATCGTTTTAATCACGTTCAGATCGATTTTTTTGGACGAAAAAAACATTGACAGCCAAGAAAAATCCATCAGAAGGACATCTGGAACGCAATCGTTCACTTGCCGTCGGAAAGTTCACTTATTAAGTGTGCCTGCCATGCAATGGCAAAACACTTATTGTAATCCGCCATACTTAAGTCAGTAAGTCAGTCAGTCAGTCAGTCAGTCATGTTCTTGCTAGCCTCGGAAACCCAGGCTTCTTTTGGCGATAGGAAGAAAAAGAAGTCTGGGCGATCGCGTTATGATCACTGTTGGAGGAAGTGTAGAATTTCCCTAACCCATCAGAGTGCAGAGAGCGTCGCACCGAATGTGTTGACGTCATGACGCAGCAGCATTCTCTGCGCTGAGCAGAGGAGCAGAGGGGGGTGGGGGGAGGAGAACACATGCTATTTGCCAGAGACTCGCGGAGAGATTCGCCGCGCCCGCCCATCTGCCTACACAAACTGGTCCGCGTTAGGTTAGTGTGTTCTTGCAAATTTCATGCAACCCCCGCAATATATACATCAAAAAGTGCGGCTCGGCCGGGAATAGGGTGCTATTACTTTTACTCTTTCCCATCCGCGTTACCATGGCGACGTAATTTGCAAAAAATCAACGCCCAAAAACCCCATTGAGTTAGAATGGGGGACTCCGAAAACAAAAAACAGAAACTTTGGTGCCACATTACTCTGGCATACTTTTGCCTAGCAACGTGATTTAAACTTTAAAACGCTTACACGACTTTGGACTTTATTCGGACAATAGGGACAAGCTGTAATTGATTAAGCCCCGCCCCCTCTGTATTCCTATTGACTGGGCTTCAAACAGGCATAATTCCAGTTCACAGCATGGTACCGTCTTGAAACTTGGTGTCTGGACTTAAATGGCCAATAGGGACGAGCTGTAATGATAAGCCCTATTGACGTCACACACACACACGCTTAGAGCCCCCGACGGCGACGTGGCAAAATATGTTATTTCTTATAACATATTATATGATTGCATGTTTACGTTTACAGACGCCAAACCACCTGACCCAAGCATACAACCCTGATTGGCCAAACAGTGAAGCTGTTTGGGGAAAAATAATCTAAACCAAGCGGTACCAGACCGTACTACAACACCACTACCGCCAGGGGGTGTTGTTGCCTTCGGTCTGGTTTACCAGGCAACTAAAATGCTGATGTTAAAGCTAATGCTAAAAATGTTAATGTTAAAAATTCTAATACTAATGCTGATGTTAATGTTAATGCTAAAAATGCTAATGCTAACACCAACCACTACACAAGGTTGCACACACTTAGCGAGCTGCCTGCAGGCACACTTAAAATGTCTTAGAAATGTTCTTTTCTAGTTAGTTTAGCAGACAAATAGTTATCAAGTGTGCCTGCCATGCAATGGCAAAACACTTATTTTAATCCGCCATACTTAAAGGATTAAAATAATCCTTTAAGTATTTTTAGCATCAGCGGAGGTAGCGGTTAGCATTAGCAGTTAGCCATTGTTACTGTGGGACCACCCACCGAGTTTGAGACCAATAATGTGTTGGGAAGTGGAGTTATGGATGTTTAAAGCCCAGCCAATAGGAAGGCAGAGGGGTCGGGGCTTAAGCAATTACAGATCATTCCTATTGGCCGTGTAAGTACACACACCAAATTCCAAGACGGTACAATGCTGCAAACTGGAGTTATAGCTGTTTAAAGCTCAGCCAATAGGAAGATAGGGGCGGGGCTTAAGAGGGGGCGGGTTGGGGTAATAAGTCCCTATTGGCCATTTAAGTCCAGACACCAAGTTTCAAGACGGTACCATGCTGTGAACTGGAGTTATGGAGCGGTTAGCATTAACGGTTAGACATTGGGGGTGTGGGACCACCCACCAAGTTTGAGACCAGTAACATGCTGGGAATTGGAGTTATGGACAAATAAAGCTTCAGCCAATCAGAAGAGGGGGCGGGGCTAAGTTAAAACAATAAAGGTGAAGAACTCTGAAACAAGTCAAATGACACCACCCACAAGTTTGTACGACAAACAGTTGATGAGTTATAGCCAAATAAAGTTTTGGCCTATCAGAAGATGGGGCAGGGTTAAGTTAAACCAATTAAGGTGAATGACTCTGAAACAAATCAAATGACACCACCACCAAGTTTGTACGACAAACGGTTGATAAGTGATAGCCAAATAAAGTTTCGGCCAATCAGAAGAGGGGGTGGGGCTAAGTTAAACCAATTAAGCTGAAGGACTCTGAAACAAGTCAAATTACACCACCCACAAGTCTGTACGACAAACGGTTGACGAGAAGTTTCGCCCAAACAGAAGAGGGGGCGGGGCTAAGTTAAACCAATTAGGCTGAAGGACTCTGAAACAAGTCAAATGACACGACCCACAAGTCTGTAGGACAAACAGATGACAAGATGAAGCCAAATAAAGTTTTGGCCAATCAGAAGAGGGGGCAGGGCTAAGTTAAACCAATTAAGATGAAGAACTCTGAAACAAGTCAAATGACACCACCCAAAAGTTTGTACGACAAACGGTTGATGAGTTAGAGCCAAATAGAGGAACAATCGACTCGGAAACAAGTCAAATGGGGCGGGACTTAAGTAATAAGTAAGTTCAGACACCGAGTTTTGAGAGGTTACCATTCTGCAAACTGGAATAATGTCTGTTTAAAGCTCAGCCAATAGGAAGACAATTGCAGTTCGTCCCTATTGGTCAGAAACAGTCCAAAGTTGTGTGAGCGTTTTAAAGTTTAAATCACGTTGCTAGGCAAACATATGGCAGAGTTATGTGGCATTACAGCATTGTCCTGTCTCGGAATTTGGTGTGTGTACTAGGGATGCGAATCTCGACCACTAAGGCGATACGATACGCATCATGATACACTACCAACGATACGATATAATTGCAATACATTGAAATCCTGTCGATACGATACATCACGATTCACCCCTGTTCCCAATACGATTCCCGATTCGATGCGATTTGTCTGCGATTCAATTCTGCACAATGCGATACGATGCGATACGATGCGATTCGGTGCGATTCAACACAATGCAAAGGGTTTAAATTAAAGCCAATGTTAATGTCCCAAAACAGGTGCATTACATTTAATTTCCAAGCAATTTATTGTTTTACTGTAGAACTAGGCTCTGTCTAACAACCCAACTTATTGAATTCTGGGAAAACACAAAGGGTCTGCTCCCTTGCTGGCTTGTAGAATTGTTTGATTAATAATCATGATACTGATAGTATATCATTATTATATATCATTACATGGGTCTTCAACAGGTGGTTAGGGACCCCTAGGGTCCTCAGAGTTATGGGAGGCTGACAAATAATGTTGTGATAGGAACCTTGTTTTTACAGTAACCAATTGAACAAGAAGCAAACCTATAGGGGAACATTAGCCAAAACATTAACAAATATTGAGGGTTTAAGAGATTAAATAATTCATGGATTATAAATACTAACATAAATCCATCATATTAACTTTTTCCCTGCCAGATGTTGTTATTTATTATTGGGTTTTGTGCCAGCAAAAGCACCTTACCTTTGCGATGATATAGACAAAGATGTATTAATTTATTTTTTTTTGAATTTTCTCTTAAAGAGGTGTACCGTGGCTCTACCAGCAGTAGGGGGCAGCCTCATGCAAGAATTAATGTGAAAATGGTTTTAGATAGGCTCTTGCTTGTCAAGGCTGCTCAAGGCTGTGCAGTCGCTACAGAGCAATAGATCCAGAGAAAAACATGGTGTGTTTTGTTACTCCATTGATGCTAACGTCCAGTGGGATTTTGAGAGTACTTTTACGAGAGCTGTTTCAACGGTACACACCCGCGCGACCCCTCATCAGGTTACAGACATCAAACCAAGGTAAAAAAGAACGAGCCAAAGAACGTACAATTGGCGTTCCGCCGCCGTCAAAAATGGGGCGAACAGGAACGTTCAAAGCGTTGATAGAGTTAATAGAAAAGATGATGTGTGAACAAATAAACACAAATTATTAATTCACACACTGTTGATAGTGCTGCCAAAAAAGTCATGAAAAAGTTAATCTGCAACAGTTTTATATAATAGCCTAGTAAGCCTATAGGCTAAAAAACGACTTTGCACACCCCTAAATAGCAGACCTACAAGCTCGCGTTGTGAGCTAAAATAGCATACCTACAAGAATAAATAGGCCTACATAAATAGCAGATCTACAAGCTCATAACACGTTGCGTTGTGATTGCATTCAGAGAACAGCAGCACTGCAGCAGCAGTAGTGTGCTGCAGCAGCAACAGTACAAAAGTTGTGAAACAGTGTGAAGTTAGCACCCTATATGATGAAAACATATATAAAAATGGTGTCATCATTTCGTGCTGAATTTTTGCTGAATTGTGCCGTACATTTTATCATTTGTGCTGGTATCACTTTTTAGTTATTCTACATAACACCACTGTTCTGCTCCTATGTTCTACCATTAAGCACTGCTGCTCTCCATCGCCCTCTGTAGGCCACACCATTGTAATGCTGATAAATCTGCTAATTCATAACCATATAAATATTTAAATGGCAGGATCCACACCAGTTTGGCAAAATGCCTTGTTAATTAACATCATGCAGGATTTACACACTACTACACTACTTTACCTTCGTATTCATTGCCATGTTTTAAAAGTATTTTCTGCAGGTTTGAAACTAGGATAGGCTTGTGTTGTGTCGTGTCAGTGTGTAAATTCTTGCATGATAACAAGCTGTTAATGGCTCTAGCCTACTGGAATTCAATGAATGTGCTCTATAACCATCATTGATTAATCAATGCTTTTCGTTCTTTGATATGATACGTTTAATTTATCATATAGAAAATGTAATAGTGTCTCTTACCAGACGGATTTATCAGATAACCCATGGTCTTTGATGATGCGACCAGTCTTAATAATTAAGACAATATTTAATCCCGATGCTGTTTAATTTTCTAATGCATAATTTTTTGTCCATTGGCAACCAAGGAATCAATGTAAGACATTGCAATTAATTAAAACATTGCTATACTATTAAAACATCTGATTTGAAAAACACTGAAAAACATGGAAATCCCCATTCAAAACTAATGGGGGTAGGTGTAATTTTTTCCCCCACGCTTGACTCCACCCCCAGCTATGCCACGCTGATGACTGAACACGGTGTTGGTCTATTTAAACTAATAGGGGAGTGCACTCGCTCGGCTGCTCATTTCGAACACGGGGAAATCACGCTCTTTCGAATGACCGTCATTTCGACAAAGGAGCGTCGGAGGGTTAGCGAGTAGCGACTCATCCCACAGAGGTTAGGTTTAGGGTAAGGGTTAGAGTTGGTTGTTGAAAAGATGACACATAGTAACAGCGAAATGCTCCCTTCGAACACTCAGTGTATTTCAGCCTTAGGCTACATCGTAGGGGTGTAACACGATACATTTTAACAGTGATACGATATGTATCACGATTAGGGGTGGGACGATATTGCTATCTCATGATACGATATCTATCACGATATTAGGCTCTCGATAACAATAATATCACGATATTCGATATATTGCGATATTCAATATATTGCAAGAAATGTCATCAACGATATATCACGATATTTGTAACTGAAAATGAAAAATAACCATAAAAGGCAAAACTCTGGAATTATACATGTATTCCATTAATCTTACAAGATTATTTTATAAATTGGCTAATAAGTAAATGAATCTTGCCTCCAATGCCCACAATGTGTCTGTCCAGCACAACAATGGGTAGGCCTACTAACTAATCAATCCATAACTAAAAAGCATTTAGTGAAAATGTAGCCTAATTGTCAAGAAACACAGCCTAAAATAAGAGGGTTAGGGGCTAAAACATGTGCATGCATGCAAAGTGCCTCCTCTTGTCTTAACAGCAAAAACACTGACTGGAACCTTTAAAATAACCTCTAAAATAGGCTATATTGTGCAAAATAAATTTGCAGGAGGAAAACATGATTTCTCAATAGTGAGAGTGCAAGTAACCAATTTGTTTCATGTTCTTATTGCTTTGATAATAATACAATAAATACAATGAAGTTAAATCCATATCAGTGGTGAGAATGTATGAATAAATACAATAATATTAACGTGGGTGTGTATATTGTGCATTTGTGTATTGTAATGGTGGCTGCATGTGTACAGTACAGTAGCCTATGTGTGTGTCCACACACTAGAGTTGTGTTGCTCAAATTAACTTCACCTTGTTGTAAATTGAAAAAAAGATGAATGTATCCTCCTCTCCATTCCTCCTCTCTGCCCCTCTGATGGTCAGAGAGCGCAGCTGACAGTTTGCGTCTGGACTCTGGTCTTAACTAACCTGACTGCGCCAGATGATAGTAGCAGTGCGTCTGCTCTGCCTACTAGCATCTGGTACTGCTCCGGCACACTCGATGTAAGGGGCGGGCCATTTTTTGAATTGCTAAGCAGGTGATTGGATGGGGCCGTCTGTCTATCACAGTCTGGAGTGCCAACTCCAACCACTCATATTGGCTTGTCTGCATGACGTTACACCCAGAATCCGCCTCCTGGGTTTCCACGTGGTCTGCAATCAGACTCTATTGGCTCAGAGCCGCTCAGAGCCCGCCCGTAGCTGCCGCTGATTGGTCCGGCCCGGGGCTTTACGAGTGTTATCAACTCTCTACCCAGAGAACTCAGACGGTAAAGTAGGGCGCTACGCACTACTGCCACCATCTGACGGAAGTCAGGCTAGGTCTTAACAACAACGTAACTTTCACACTCTCTTCCTCACATGTGCATAATACTGCCACTCTAGTCTCATTTATCTCACTAGCGCCCCCCACTACAAACAGTGCAGGCGGCTGGCCGTATTGCACCATAGTACTGCACCATACAGTAGGTTAAATGGGAAATCCCTGGTGTTATGAAAAGTCGATATTTGCCGGCAATTTATCGATAATTATCGATAAATAATAATCACGATACATGGTTAACAATACGATATATGGACGATATTGGTTCATTCATGGCGATTCGATACGATTCAATGATTTAAAATCGATATAGTAGCTATTTAGCAAAGAAAATAAATCTGTGTAAGACGTGTAAAAAATCTGTTATTATGGAAGTAAACGCTGTGTTTATTTAGCAAATACATGGACATGATATTCCAACACATATGGACAAACCCACCTTGACATGAACACAGAGATTACACACATTTATCAATAGACCAAGAGTAGCTATACGGAATGGAAAGGTAATTATTTAGACCTCTTTTTCACTTTACTTAGCTTCCAATTATTTGCATTGCAAAATGATTCGATACCGATTACCGCATTTTAAAATGATACGATACGATACAAAGCCAAAGCGGTACGATATTTTGCTTTTGCAATCAATATAGTAGATCAGGGGTCTTCAACGTTTTCAGGCCAAGGACCCCTTAGCTGAGATGGAGATAAAGCAGGGACCCCCTCTACATATTGTATAAAATTGTGTTGCAGATTTTCATAGACTTGTTTGACAGCACTGTCATCAGTCATCAGTTGTGTTAATGTGTTTTTTCAGACATTTAACTACTAAATTGTTGAGTACATTTGATCTTTCACTCTGTACTTGGTACAGTATGCTCTTTTTTTACCTCAACAACAAACCTACTTGGCAAAAATAGCCGATCTACAAGCTCTCAATGCCTCGCACTGCGAGGCGTTGAGAGCTTGTAGATCGGCTATTTTTGGCTAAAGTTCTCCTCATGATAGTGATGCGAGGGTTCAACATTTAAAATAATGATCCCATTACACAAATATTTGGTGGCCCCCCTGTAGTAACTCTGAGGACCCCCTAGGGGTCCCGGACCCCCTGTTGAAGACCCATGTAGTAGATAATTGCAAATTAAAATCGACTACATCATTACACCCCTACTACATTGTATAATTAAATAATACAATTAATTAAAAAGGGAAGACCTTTTTTTTTTCTTTTTTTTTTGCTAAAGACTATTGACTCGACTCAGACTCTAAATGAAAGACTCAAGACTGGACTCGGTTTCGACCCCCCAAAAACTCCAGACTTGACTCGAGATCAAAGACTTGACTTGACTCATACTCGAGATCAAAGACTCGTGAACATCTCTGATTCCAACCAATGTTAAGGAACAGTCTGTTAACATTGATTGATTGAAGACTTTATTAGAAGTTTGCATAGGAAAAGGTACAGTTTCATGACGGTACAGTTCACTGGTACAAGGCCAACTAAAAGGAGATCCATGAAAAGACTAAGCTTATTTCCACAGGAAACCATTTAAGTATCTCATATAACATTGAATGACAGACGAATAGAACACAGTACTATGCAGTAGATATGTAAAGAAAAGAAATAATGAGAGAACAAAAAAAGAGTCTAAAACAGTAAGTAAGTAAGTATATACAAAGAAGGGGCAGGGGAGGGTAGGGTTGGGCTAGGTTAGTTTTTTTACCAGTTGCGAACGGCTGCTGCCTGTAAGTGGTTTTTCAGGGCAATTTTAAAGGATGCTAGTGATCCACACTCCTTTATGACCTTTGGTAAGGCTTTCCACATTTTGGTGGTATAGCAGAAAAAAGAGTTTGACCCTTTGTTGGTTTTGACTCTGGGTTGAAAGTGATCTGTGGCGCTGCCTCTGGTGTTGTAATTATGGACATCCTTAATGTTTATAAAGTATTTTGACAGGTACCTGGGTATCATAGTGGTGTAGTGTATCTTGTACACCAGGCCCATTGCAAGTTGCTGTACTCTGTCATCTACTCTGAGCCACCCCACTCTTAACTGGTGAGTAGCGGTGAGGTGAGTCTGATAGGGAAGGTTAAGTAGGACCCTAATTAGTTTATTTTGGGCTGTTTGGAGTTTAGTTTTCAGGGCTTGTGGGGCGTCACGATACCATACGTGGACTCCGTAGTCAAAGAGGGGCTGGATTATTGCACCAGCTATGGTCTTCAGTGTGTTGAAATTGACCATTGGGGCGATCCTCTGTAGGAAACGAGTTCGTTGGTTGATTTTATTTATTACTTTAGAAGTCATCTTTTCACTGGAAAGATTAGCTTCAAGGATACATCCTAAGTAAAAGATTTTGTTTTTTCGTGTTATGACCTTGTCACCCACTTTGATTGTGAAGTTATCGACTTTTTTGAGGTTATGATTTGATCCAAAGAGGATGGACTCAGTTTTTCCCAGGTGAATTGATAATTTGTTGTCATTAAGCCATGTGCAGATCTTACTTAGTTCAGAGTTAAGTGTCTTTTCAACCTGCAAGTGGTCCTTGCCCGAGACTAGGAGAGCCGAGTCATCCGCGAACAGGAACAGGTTGCTGTCACAAGCAGATGCCATGTCGTTCACGTATATTAGGAACAACAGAGGTCCCAGTATGCTACCATGAGGAACACCACAGCTTACTGGGAGGGGGGGGGGGGGGGGGCAGGGTACCGTTAATCTCCACCACCTGTTCCCTCCCCACCAGGTAAGATTGCATCCAACTCACTGCTGCGCTGTCAAGACCGATGGCTTTTAGTTTCTCAATCAGAATAGAATGATTTACGGTGTCAAATGCCTTCTGGAGGTCCATCATGACCATGCCGCTATATTTGCCGTCATCCGCTTCGCGTTTGATTTGGTCAGTCAAATAGAGAAGGCATGTGTCAGTGGAATGAGATTTTCTGAATCGAGATTGGAACTCGTAAATCAGATTATTCTCATCGAGATATCTTGCTATCTGTTCGTAGACTATTTTCTCCATGACTTTGGATATGGAGCTAAGAATGGAAACGGGACGGTAGTTTCCAGGGTCTAGTTTGCTACCTTCTTTATGCAGGGGGGTTACTTTTGCTAGTTTGAAGTCCTGTGGGACATGACCCTGTTCGATGGAAAGGTTAATTATGTGGGTAATGATTGGAGCAATGGTGGCGGCTGAATCTCTGAGAAATCTATCTGGAATTGTATCAAGGCCAGTGGCCTTGTGTTGAGGTAGGGCGCTCAGTTTTTTAAACACTTCATCAGTTGTCACTGTGGAAAGTTTACATCTTGATGTAGTTTGACTCTCATTGTCTGTTGATGTGTGAAATACAGGAGGAATACATTGACTTGGAGAAAAGGTCTGAGCTGAGGGAGAAGAGGAAGAGAAGGGGTAAGATTCTAACCTCTGACTAACACACACACACGCACGCACGCACGCATGTGCGCGCGTGCGCACACACACTCACTCACTCACTCACTCACTCACTCACACTCTCTCTCCCCCCCACTCTCTCTCTCTCTCTCTCTCTCTCTCTCTCTCTCTCTCTCTCTCTCTCTCTCCCCCCCCCCCCCCCCCCCCAATCACGGATTGTTTGCATATTTTCACCAAATGTTGAATGATACAAGGTCTGCTAAGAGGATTTTTAAACCGAATACATCCTATGGCTTGTTTCCATTGGGGTCCTTTGTACTCAATTCATCGAAACAATGTATCTATTATGTCCTGTCCAGAATAGAGTCTAGGGTTGATGTGGTTAAACTAACATGTTCACACTGTGTCCATTTAACTCTTACTTCATACTGGAGTTGGAGGGGCCAACCTCCATGTATGATGTAAGAACAAAATGGTCATAAATCAATGTATCAGGCCTCATGTCTGTCTGTTTGTTGGTTATTCTTCTGTAGAGATGAAACAGTCTGGTCAGATGGAGATGAAGTCCATGGATCAGACATCACCACCGCCCTTTCCTCCTGGTGACAAGGTTATTATTTTATTTTTATTTTCAGAATTCTCTTTTCCCTCATTTTTTCTTCCAATCATTTGTCAGTATATTTATTTTATTTTTATTTTTTTAAAGCCTACGTTTAGTTTTTTGAGCCATGTTACTGTTAGTTTTAGTTTTTTTTGTTGTTTTTGTAATACAATATTATATATATATATATATATATATATATATATATATATATATATATATATATATATATATATATAAAGAAAATCACACATGTAAAGAAATAACAGTTACGTATAACAAAACCCAGGGTGCATGGATTGAAAAGACAAAGCCTTATGCACTAGGCCACGGAGACCACAGTACTGAGGAGGGCATTCAGTATGTATTAGTAGGAGAGAAAAAGCCTAGTAATCTTGCCCACATGTGTTGTTGCTTCTTGCGTTTCTGTTGTTCACACGGTGACGCAAGGGGAGGAGAGAGTCAGCTTTTACACCCAAATCTCCGGAGTCAGATCGTTCCGTTTTAACCCCCGAAAATGCCGTTGTCGTCTGAACGGAAGGCACATCTGACTTTTCCTTTTGCGAAATTCTCGTTGCAAAAACGCAGTGTGAACAGGCTCTAAGGAGAGGGAAGCTCTCATGGACCTGGTTATTTGTGTTGTTCAGTACAGTATACAGTATAATAGTTTCTCAGCTTGACATATAGCTGATAGAGTACATGTATATTCTATGAATGCTTATCTGTGTGGTTTTGTGTAGCATCTGCTGGTAGGGTGAAAGTTAACTTTTTTAAATATTGGGGAAAGTTTTTGGCTACTCCAGAATGTATGTAAAGTGCAATTTCAAAGTGGAAATAAAGAATATCTTAAAATGAAAGCATGCATTTCCATCTATAATGCCATTTTCATGTGCAACCCCAACAACTCACTTACTAGCCTGGAAACCAGACGAATCTGCCAGTGCAATAAATAAATACATGTAGGCCTACATAAAATTGCGCTCGGCCACGCCAGGCTACCTTCCCGCGGCCCCAATTTGTCTCGCAACCCATATAGGTCAGTCAATCTAAGAGAAAATATGGCTTAAACCCCCAAAAATGTATACAAAAGGGTTTTCAATGGATTCTGGTAGTAGCCTATCGGGAGTACTAAATAACATACTCAAAATCTACCTCCCAGAAAGCCGCCATTTTCAAGATGTCGTTCCAGATGGTTGCGGGGAGCTTAAAATGGCTATATCTCGAATGATTTTTTTTTCCAAATGTTTTTTCAACTGATTCGGTACCTCTGGACATGCTTGAGAACATACTAAAGATTTAGGAAAATACACCTTCCAGATAGGCTTCATTTTCAAGATGGCGCATCCATGATGGCCGCTGGGAGCTTAAAATGCCTATAACCTGGGATTTAAAGTTATACCATGTAACTTTTTTTATAAAACAAATCTTAAAATTGTCCTAACTCTTAAATCGCTAAAGTTTTAGAACACCCATTCCGTTATTTTCAGCTTCTGAAGCCTTCTCTTTATTTCTTCTAGCAGTGACAGGGGCGGGATTTCCCGGCAAAATGCAGTCGGCCGGCAGTTATACACTGCCGGCCAATCACAGCGCATCTTGAAGTGGGGTCGCTAGCTATCACAATAGGGCGGCCATATTTGTAGGCGCCCGTGTGTCTCTATCTATACTCGGGTGAAACACTCCGTTTCTCCGGAATGCCTGAACGCACAGGAACCAGGGACCCCTCCAAAGATAGATCTCGGCGAGATGGAGGCAGACGCGGGGGTGACGCGGGGGTGTGAGGCCCGGTCCGCGGCGAAAAACGGCCGACAGACGCGGACGCTACTGACCACTAGTTGAGCAACTTACACAGTATAGCTTTAAACTTAAAAAATCCATTGCATCACCAAGTGCATATCAATTATGCACTTGGTGATTAGTTTGAGATTCTTGGCGGGCGTTAGGTATGGGCATAAGGTCTTCAAAAAACATAGCAAACAAGTTGGGCTCACCCCCTAGTGGTCTGTTTGCAATAAATAGGTAAGTATTGTGACAGCAACAAATTAATGTTCCACAAGGATGAAGGATTTGAAGAATTTACAAAGTTTTATTCAAAAAGGCAAAAAGTTTGAACAGAGTGACAGCATTCACAACATCAGAGGAGCAGGCCTCCTGGCCTCTCCTGTCAGCCCCTCCGGGCACAAGCCTCCCCTGCCCCATTCTCATACAGCTCTTATAGTCCATTCTGACAGAGATGATATTCTAAACATGGTCTTACAAGGACATGTACTAAAGGTAAGGACAACATACCAAGAGTGAGAGAGTAAGTGTGGGGGAGAACTAAGCTGTTAAGATTTGACAGCTGTAGCTGGTTGACCACCCGATTAAATGGAAGGAAAACAAGTATATAATATACATATTTGTTACTCTATACATTTCTACTAAAATTCCATCCTTTTTCTTTTTGTGAATGAATAATGTATTCATTTACATATAACAGGAGATTTATAGAGTGCCAAATCAATAGACATTTCAGACAATTACATGTTGAGTTATACCTTACAGAACAGTAGATCTGCTTGTTTGGGTTTGAGAGGTTTCTGTCGTTCTTAACTCATTCTGTGCCTATCCCGAACATGTTCGGCTTTATTTCAATCCAATACAATTTTTTTTTAATTAATTGACTTACCCTGAGCTGCTTGTAGAGTCGTGGGTGGTCCTGGCTCGTCCTACGCTAGCCAGTTAGCCATTTTACATGGTCCGACGATATATTCCATTAAAAATGGTTTAAAATACATTTTTGAGCCCCCCAATGTTCACCAAATGTTCAGCGCCGCTTCCGGAACGTAGTCCAGTGTGCCTATCCCGAACATGTTCGACTTTTTTAATGAAATGAATAAAATGATCCGAGGCCTTCTGAAGCCTGAGCCTAAATTTAAAATCCAGTGTTCCAAATCCGGGGGCCGCCATGCCGGCCGTTACCCACGAACGGCGCCGCGAATCTCCGCCGAATCCAATGAAAAACCACATCTTTGGAGGCCCATATCTCTGGATTGTGTTTTTAGGGATGCACACCAAGGTTTATTTACGGCGAAATCGCCGAAAAATGATCTTTAAAATGACAAAATGGGAATAGCTATTCTGTTAGCATTATCATCCGGGACCTTTCCATGACGTGCACGAACGTGAGCACGCGCGTCACTGCAACGTGAGTCCCCGGATGCTAATGCGCTCGCCTATGGGACAAACCCTGGCATTCTTTGGTGCCCTCTAGGGGCTGGCACTGGAAGCGTTAAGAGTTGTCCGAATTTAAACATAGCATCACGTGGAATTGCAATAATTTCTTGCCACATGGAATTTAGTCCCCACGTAAAAGTGTTTTCAACAGAACTACCCTTCTAAACATTTCTAGAATTTAGTAAATGTGAAATCTATATTTGTTTGTACTTTGAAACTCTGTTTTACAAAATCCCGACAACTCTTACAATGTTAAAATACCAGAGTTTAGACCATGCCCGGCCGTAATGAAGGCTAGGAGAGGCTATGCCTCCTCAAATGCTACGCTGGGTATTTTGCAAATTATATAATAATAGGGAGGAATCTCAGCGCCGCCCATCTTTCCTTAGCGCCGCCCCGCCGCCATCTTGTTTGTGACAACGAGATGTTTACATTCCAAGCCTTCCATAGCAACGCAGTGTATTGAACGCGTCTCCTTTGGCTGCAGCTAAATCAATGGACCCGACAGGACATCTATCAACTGTAGAGAGAAAACGATATGAAGAGAATATCAGGGTCATTGGTGTTGATCCTTACAAGTTAAAAAACAAGTGAATTTAGAGGAATTTAGGACTTTTATCTGTTGGTGTATCCTAAGGCAGGACTTAAGGACCTGCAAAAAACACTCTCCCGTTTTTCTCTATGGATTCAACAACCATTGTCTTGTTTTGGTGGGCAAAACGCTCCCCAAGAAACAATGGCTGGCTATTTTCTAAGGTAAGCTACTTTTATGGCAGGGAACAGACTATAACATCCTTAATTAGGCAGTAAAGGAGTTGCATAAAACACAGTGGTTGATATAATGACTAGTTAGTTATTTTATAGATTGATAAAATTACATGGTTAAAACGGAGTCTACACAGGGAAGTTAGCAATATTAGCATTGCTAGATTCCATTATTACCCGGCTTGTTAAAATGCTTGATTCTGATTGGTCAGTTGCTGAAATCAGAGGTCTGTTATTTCTGGATAGCAGACCGCTCCGCTCTATAACAGACCGCTGCCTAATCAAAGACTCAGAGCACCTGCTGCAGTCAAACTGCGCAGCCTGCGCTGCATGAATTTAGTGCCGTATCCAACATGTCAGCCATGTAAACAACCACACAGCGACATTTAGAACTAAACGTTGATCTCAAGAATGTTTTTAAAATTATTTTAAGCGAGAAATAGACAACCTAGTATCAGAAAATGGATTATATCTAATCAGCACTTCCTTGTTTTACAAGGCGACCGTGTCGCGCTGGGAGGACGCCCAGCGCAACACTTGTGGAACACTTCCAGCCGTCTATAAACAAGGAAATACTTCGTTTTGTTTTTAGTTTTGAGTCAAATTATTAATTTTATTTAGTAGCCGGGTGGCGGGAGTTATCAGTTCGAAGGGATGTTATATCTGGACAACCCCCGCGGAGCCAGTATTTATCCCTTACTTATCCACATCTAGTTATTGTTCTTGTTATTGTAAAATGCAAAAGACAGATAGCACCAGCAAGGCAAAAGATTGCAAAGTTGCTGTCTGTTGACTACCACAAAAATAAAACGAGTAGCCTACACAGGAAAATAGCTACCAATGTTAGCACAGCTAGCTCAATTCCTGTCCCACTCTTCTTATTATTGCGACCGTTAGGGAGCAGTTTACTACCAAAACCTCCACCGGCCGTCCGTCCGTCCGTCCGTCACACGTCACACGTCACACCTTTGTTTGTGTACGGTGTGATGTCATATATCTTCAGTATGACATCACACCACATGTGTACACAAACCTTTGTGTACGTTGCTGTGGCAACAGTCTGTTGTTGCTGGTCTGTTAGTGTACGTTAGCAACCACCTTAGCAACCATGGTTTTACCCTAGCAACCAACTGTTTACCCTAGCAACCAACTGTTTACCATAGCAACCATGTTTTTTTACCCTAGCAACCAACTGGGCATAAAAGGGATTCTGTTAGGGATCTCCATATATGGGCATAAAAGGGATTCTGTTAGGGATCTCCATATATGGGCATAAAAGGGATTATGTTAGGGATCTCCATATATGGGCATAAAAGGGATTCTGTTAGCTGTTAGTGATCTCCATATATGGGCATAAAAGGGATGCTGTTAGGGATCTCCATATATGGGCATAAAAGGGATTCTGTTAGGGATCTCCATATATGGGCATAAAAGGGATTGTATCCCAGATGATGCCCTGTTAGGAGATCCACACTAACAGAATCCATATATGGTCCTACCGACAGCTGCTATAAGCCAACCCTGGCGATAAGGTCTGAGTCGAAGAAATGCTTCTTTCCTGGCAAGAATTGCCCCTTTATACTGTAGGGCTCGTTTGTGTATTGTATGACATCACGCCACATCATCGGCTGAGGACTGTGTGATGTCATCATATCTCCATATATGGAGACATAAGTTGCTCATGCCCAAATATGGGCTGGTGAGGTCAGACTTAGTGTGATGCGTAGGTTATCTCCATATATGGAGATTCAACTTCAATGAGTAACCATGGCAAACTGTCAACTGCCCGTATGTCTTGATAATTGGTAAAACAAACTTTTGGCCTATTTGTGGAGATAAGCGACCAACGGTCGCTTATCTCCCGATTAGGGAGTCTTACTGGTATCTATGGTCCCACTAAATCATTTCCGAAAACATTAGCAAGAGAACCAAGATTGCAAAGCCATTATTGCGACCGTCAGGGAGCAGTTTACTATGAAAACCTCCACCGGCCGTCCGTCCGTCACACGTCACACGTCACACCTTTGCCCTGCTCATATCTCCGCATCAGTATGACATCACACCACATGTGTACACAAACCTTTGTGTACGTTGCTGTGGCAACAGTCTGTTGTTGCTGGTTTGTTAGTGTACGTTAGCAACCACCTTAGCAACCATGGTTTTACCCTAGCAACCAACTGTTTACCCTAGCAACCAACTGTTTACCATAGCAACCATGTTTTTTTACCCTAGCAACCAACTGTTTACCATAGCAACCAGATACGCAGAGCAGGGATCTCCATATATGGGCATAAACAGGTGACATCACACTGATGTCAGATACTCAGAGCAGGGATTTCTCCATAATATATGGGCATAAAAGGGATTCTGTTAGGGATCTCCATATATGGGCATAAAAGGGATTCTGTTAGGGATCTCCATATATGGGCATACAAGGGATTCTGTTAGGGATCTCCATATATGGGCATAAAAGGGATTCTGTTAGGGATCTCCATATATGGGCATAAAAGGGATTATGTTAGGGATCTCCATATATGGGCATAAAAGGGATTCTGTTAGGGATCTCCATATATGGGCATAAAAGGGATTCTGTTAGGGATCTCCATATATGGGCATAAAAGGGATTCTGTTAGGGATCTCCATATATGGGCATAAAAGGGATTCTGTTAGCTGTTAGTGATCTCCATATATGGGCATAAAAGGGATGCTGTTAGGGATCTCCATATATGGGCATAAAAGGGATTGTATCCCAGATGATGCCCTGTTAGGAGATCCACACTAACAGAATCCATATATGGTCCTACCGACAGCTGCTATAAGCCAACCCTGGCGATAAGGTCTGAGTCGAAGAAATGCTTCTTTCCTGGTTGGTAAAACAAACTTTTGGCCTATTTGTGGAGATAGTCCCGATTAGGGAGTCTTACTGGTTAGTCTACTGTACCTTTCTAAATTAAACGTTGTTGCTGTTGCCTTTCATCTGAAGAAAAAACATCCATAGAGAAAAACGGGAGAGTGTTTTTTGCAGGTCCTTAAGTCCTGCTTTAGGATACACCAACAGATAAAAGTCCTAAATTCCTCTAAATTCACTTGTTTTTTAACTTCAACACCAATGACCCTGATATTTTCTTCGTATCGTTTTCTCTCTACAGTTGATAAATGTCCTGTCGGGTCCATTGATTTAGCTGCAGCCAAAGCTGACGCGTTCAAAACACTGCGTTGCTATGGAATGCTTGGAATGTAAACATCTGGTTGCCAACAACAAGATGGCGGCAGTGGGCGGGCTGGCGATAAGCGGGGAGGGGCAGATTCCGGTCTATTGTGTGTTGTTGCTGCAGCGCAGCCCCCTAGTGACAATGAAGTGATAATTCAGCAAGGCTTAGGTTAAAAAAAAAAAAAAACTCCAAGTAGCCAATCACATCCTGATACCAGTGCAGAGCATCATTGTTTTTTTTGTAAACATCCGTATTCTGAATTTCAACCTGCCAATCGCTTTGTAGCGAACACCAGCGCGCTATTTTGAGCTCACTTCAAAAAGCAAAATGGATTTTTACAAAGCAAGAGATAAACCAGGAGCTAATCTCACCTCATCAGACTTTCCACCTCGGAGGAAAAGCCAGCAGCCTCACGCACAACACCGGTTCACGGTAACCCCCCGGCTCCACCGAGCGCGCAGAGCGTCGCGTCAACGTCAACGCTGGGAACGCTCCGGTTTTAATCAATGAAGGGAGCTCCACTGCCGACGGCTACCGACTTTCCCTTGACGGCGTCCAAACTCCAAAATTGCCCGGTTCAATTTTTTTACGCAGTCCACATCGTCCAGTCATGTATAAAATATGATTAAATGCATTGTAGGCTGTATTTTATATGTAGGCTAGCCTACGTGCTTTTCTGTTGTTGGCTATCCATTCACGTCATTCACAAGGGTGACTAGATGTCCCAAAAATCCTAGAATATCTTTTATGTAATTACGTGGTCTACTTTGATAAAATTATGTAGGTCTATACAACAGGCTGGGAAACAACTCCTTTCTCATTTCTTCTTCCTTGGTGCAGTGAGTGACTGAGTCTGAAGTTCTCTGAACACTAAAGCCAGATTTGTATACATCGTCGTGGCGGTGCGGGTGGACCCGAAAATAGCCGATCTACAAGCTCACAACACCATATGTCCTGACTGCATGCGACGTGTTGTGAGCTTGTAGATCTGCTACCTTTTTCAGCACTTTACACAGCATAAATGATAAATTAGGCAACTTTACAGTTGATAATGCTATATCCTCATCTGATCTTTGATTGAAATATCAACAAATTCACGTTCAGTGGAGCCAGTTGACGCCGTCAAGACGCAGAGCAGCGCGACACCGCCAGTGGAGCCCTGTAGTAAAAGAGAGAGAGACAGAGTGGAGCCCTATAGTAAAAGAGAGAGAGACAGACAGACAGACAGAGAAAGTGACAGTATTTACGCACCACCTGCTACTGATTTGCAAATTAAATTGCACAGCAATATTATTTCATAATGACCTAAACATGGTCTGGTCTTAAAAATGTCATCCCTTTTGATTTTGAAACAGAAACTTCGTTGTTGTTATTATGATATCTTTATGCTTTCTATATTGCTTGTTATTATTAGTTAAAATGTCATGATCAGATGTTTCAAATTTCATCCTGACGTTGTGTATAAATAAATCATCATTATGCCATTGTGTAGAAGAAAAAAAAACATAATTTTTTTTTTTTAGCCTTGCCAAACGTTTGGCTCAACCGCCGCCTATGGTTTTTAGACCATAATAACAAATATTCTCACATTAGTGGCAAAAGCCTTGTTGACTCATATTTTAGATATCAACTTTTAGCTAATATTCTGTTTAACCTGAATTTCTCAGGTGAAACATTTTCCTACAATTATGTTCTTATTCATGACAGAGATAAAAGGAACAAATCCCATGACGTCTTACATCTGCTGCGTAACTTCGTCTGACGTCAGAAGGCAAATCTATAGGACTTGTTAGTTGTTACATGCCTAATAATTTTGTCTAAAAGATAACTTAATTGTGGTCCTAATCCTAATAGTTGTTGTAGTCTTCATGGCGTGGCTCCATATTCCCTTGCCGTGAGGGTCCATTTGGTTCCACTTGGCTGTGGGTCCAGCGTCCAGTGGCTCTCATGCCTACACAGCATGTGTCTCCTTGGCTTAGTCCCCTCCTACTGTGGCAAAAGTCTGTTGGTGTTCGACGTGGTGTCGATTCCGTCACCTCCGCTTGTCAACCTGTGTTGTTTCTTGGTGCCCGACTTGCTCTCCTTGTTGGTGAATAGCAATCTGCCCACCGTTGTCAACACAGGCTGCAGTCATCACAGATTATTGTTAATCTGTGAGGTCTCGACCTTGTAGATCTGCTGAAAGTCAGTTCTTGTTGATTTTTCAGGGGAAATCTCGCTTTTGCGAACGACCATCATTTCAACCGGAGGGTTAGTGACTCACTCCACGGAGGTTAAGGTTAGGGTGAGGGTTAGAGTCGGGTGTCGAAAAGATGACATGTAGTAACAGCGACACGCTCCCGATTTTGCATAGCTCGTTTCTGTAGTGGTCTCCTCTTTGTTCTTCATGCTGGTGGCCTTTCTCAAAAATCTCCTTTCTCAAAAACTCCTTCACCCTTTCTTTGGGGTTCTTTTGACCAAGTATCCATTGTCATATCGTATCGATGATGATTATGACGATGAAGTATTGATCCACCCAGGGACGACAGATTATCATATATTTCTATGATACTGCATAAAATATATACTGTGAAAAAGAAAGGTTTTGAGAAGTGTTCAAACACAATCAAAATGTATTAAAAAAGGAGCTCCGAGCGGCAACACTATACCAACGTGGCATACACTAGGTTCCAACTCCCGCATAGTTCACACAGCTCTCTTATACACTTCAGAGAGACATCCAAATAGACCAGAGTCGAGTTGACAAACATCCACATTAGGCTTTAGTCAGGAATAATACAAGACAGGACATGACATTCTGGTGACAGGTGAAGGAGTGACTCAACTTAACTCAACTCAACGTCATTTATATAGCACATTTCACATGACAAGTCAACCAAAGTGCTGTACAAGTTAAAAACAAAGAGCGAATGGTGCAATAAGAATAAAACAATAGCATACAATGAAATAAGCACAGCAAAGAAAAAGCATTAGCACCAATGAGGGAAAGCCAGGGAGAAGAAATACGTTTTTAAGAGGGATTTAAAAATAGATATCGACTGGGCAGCTCGGATGTGTATGGGCAAATTATTCCAGAGCCTAGGAACAGCGGCCGCAAAGGCCCGGTCACCCCTAGTTGTTCTGTTAGTTGCTAACTCAGTCAGCAGCAACTGGTCGGTGGACCTCAGGGCTCTGGCTGGGGAGTAGTCGGATATGAGTTCTGCAAGTGAGGGGGGTGCTGTCCCATTCCTAATTTTAAAAACATACATTAGAATCTTAAAATGAATTCGGAAGTGGACAGGGAGCCAGTAGAGTGAAGCTAAGACTGGGGTGATATGGGCACGCTTCTTTTTGCCGGGCAGTGGCATTCTGGACCATATGTAGGCGTCTAAGTAGTGCTTGGTCTATACCGACATACAGGGAATTACAGTAGTCCAACCTAGAGGAAATGAATGCATGAATAACCTTCTCAAGGTCATTATGGGATAAATATTGTTTGATTTTTACTAAAAGTCTAAGGTGAAAGAAGCTGGTTTTGATGACAGAACTAACATGTTTGTACAGTTTGAAAGCTGTGTCAAAAATTACACAGAGGTTTTTAACGGAGGAGTGATTGTATGGACTAAGGGGACCAAGGATGTCAGGGGGGGGGGATTGGAGAGTCTAGACCAAAGGTGATAATTTCTGTTTTACTGTCATTGAGATTAAGGAAGTTTGAAGCCATCCATGATTTAATATCTGCCAGGCAGTTTTGCAGTAACTGTAATGGGTTGCAAGCTGGGTCGTTTTGTTTTGACTTGAGGGGCAGGTAGATTTGAATGTCATCAGCGAAGCAGTGAAATGAAATATTATGTCTTGTTATGATTTCTCCTAGGGGCAGAATGTACAGTAAAAATAGAATGGGACCCAGGATCGAGCCCTGAGGGACCCCACAGTTGAGAGGGGCCTTACTAGAAAAAATTCCCCAAGCTTCACGGAAAAACTCCTGTTTGTTAGATAAGATTTGAACCATTGTAGGGCGGTACCAGTGATGCCTACACTTTGTTCGAGGCGAGATAATAAAATATTATGGTCCACCGTGTTGAATGCAGCCGTCAGGTCAAGTAGCACCAGAACAGCTGGGCAGCCATCATCTACAGTTAAAAGGAGATCATTAAAAACTCTTAAAACTGCAGTTTATGTACTGTGGCCTGGTTTAAAACCAGACTGGAACTTTTCGTGAATACCATGGGTGGTTAACAACTGCTGCAACTGTGCGTACACTGTCTTTTCTAAGACCTTAGATAAAAAAGGCAACTGGGAGAAGATGGGTCTAAAAAGACAGAGGGGTCCAGACTTTTTCTTTTAATTAAAGCATGTTTGAAGACAGCTGGGACGCAACCTGTGATGAGACATTTGTTCATGATTGATAAAATTGTAGGACAGACAGAGCTAAAAACATCTTTAAGAAGGCAGATGGGCAGTTTGTGGGGCGTAGGTGACTGACTATATCCGACAGTGCAGAGAGGGATATAGGGTAAAAATTCTCAAGAGATGCATGGCAGAGGGGAGGAACTGGGGAAAGAATAGCAGGCATGTGAGCTGATCTAAGGGTTGACATTTTATCAATAAAATATTTAAAAAAACACTCACAGAGGGTGGGTGATGGCACAACAGACGGTATAGTGCAGGGATTAATTAGGGAATTAAAAACATTAAAAAGAACCTGGGGTTTGTGGCAATTAGTTGAAACTATGTTGGAGATGTGTTCTGTTTTAGCACGTTTGACCGCGTTCTGATAATCAGAAAGACAGCAACGTAGGATCACTAATGAGACATGCAATTTGTCTTTTTGCCATTGCTTGCCTACACGCTCGCCTGAGAGTGAGGGTGGAATCATGGCTCATAAAGTGTCTTTGTGCGTGTGGTCCTGAGGGGAGGAACAGAATTCAAAATATCAGTGCATGTGTGGTTAAAACTAGAGATTAGTATTTCAGCACTGGGATCACTAATGTCATCCAGGGTGGGGAAGAATGTAGCATTAAACATAGCAGAGAATTGTAATGGAGTTGAGGGTTTAATTGCACGCGAGCGTTGTGTGGGAGCAGATGAAATAAGCTCCGCACATGGAATAGAAATAGTGAATAAGACAGGAATATGATCAGAAATGGTTGTAGATATGGGGGACAGTGTAACGGGGGAAACAGATAGTCCATGGGACAAAACAAGGTCCAATGTATGGCCCTTTTTGTGAGTCGGGACATTTACAGACTGGGTGAGGTTAAAACAATCCAAAAGATTTAGGAAGTTCTTGACTAAGGGTTTAGACTCACAGCATACAAGTCATGCACGTTAAAATCACCTGTCAAAAGTATGTGGTCATATTTCACCATAATTCCAGAGAGAAAGTCACAAAAATCATTGTTGAAGTCCTTGTTGTATTTTGGAGGCCGGTATATCACTGCACAAAAAACAGGGGATGACAGGCTCAATTCAAAAGACTGCAGTTCGAAACTGGGGTAACTGGCTTCAGATTGGATCAAATTAAATTTGTAGGTATCTTTGAATACTGAGGCTGTGCCACCACCAGTACCACCAGTGGTACGTGGGGAGCTGAAGAAGGTGCAGCCAGGGGGAAGCAAGGTTTTACGTGTGAGTGATCTGGTGTTAAACAGGACCATGTTAAGGTTAACCACTGGGCTTGGACGGCATGGGGCACGCTTTAAAGCGCGTAGGTGGATGTGACCAATGCCACGGCTGTGGCACAGAACATCCGGCTTTAGATGTCTAGTGCGAATTAGTGTTGGGATATAGGATGGGTAGGTGACTTGACGGGCAGGAGCGGCTATATTTACTAATTGTAATTTCTGGTGAAATATAGTAGGGGTAAAAGTAGTACCACCAGGCCATGAGTGTCTCCGTGTTCTGAGATTGGTGAGCTCCACAAAGCATTTAGTTCTCTGTGTGGGTTGTGTGAAACTGATTCGAGTTGGGATATGTGATGAAAGTGAAAGTGGGTTGACAGAACAAGATGTATTTAAAATGGGGGATGAGATTGGGGGTCCAAACCTAGTGGAAAGTGGACAATAATGAGAGGCGGAACTGAAGTGCTTAATGGCGGAACTGTAGTGCTGGAGTCTAGTGGCAGGAGGGGGATGTCAATAGGAGCCGGACTGGTCAGCCAGCATGGAGCGGATAGTGTTGCTATACTGCCGTACACCGAGAGCTAGATTAGCGGCTAACATTACGCATCCAGCTTCATTTGGATGGAGACCATCATGGTTAAAAAAGGAGGTGCGGCCCCAGAAAAGGTTAAAATTGTCAATAAAATTAAGCGGAAGAGTGCGACACAGCCTATTCAGCCCAGGAGTTCATGCTGGCTATACGGCTGAAACGCTCGTCACTGCCTTTAATGGCTGGGATGGGACCAGATATAAAAAATTTAAATCGACTGGCAGTTAAAAAATCAATGAGGCATAAAAAGTTATTTTTAGTCACCTCGGAAGTATGGAGGGAAGTATCGTTCGTCCCAATATGAACGAGGACCTTTGTGATTGACTGAGGGCATGAATTAAAAACACCTGGGAGTTTCTAGAGCAGGATTGGTATAGAGGCACCCGGGAAGCAGCGTGTTATTGTGTGTGGATAATGGATGTCTAACAATACTATTGTGAAGACAGGGGAATAAGTGGAGGAATGGTGGATGGACTAATTGTGGTGACATTATTGGCTATGGGGTGATTCTGAACGGCCAGTGGCAAGGCAGGTGGGTCCGAGACGGGTGAGGATGTCGTCCTCGACTGAGTTGCGGTGGGCAACAATATTTCTGCTCCAGGACGGGGAGGAGAAGGCGGCCGAGTGGATCCAATGGAGTTTGATGCTGGTACACCAGGCTGGACCTGGTTGTGGTGGAGAGAGGGGCCCCTGGACTGACTTTTTACAGCGGAAAACAGCATCTTTTTCCGAGCAGTGGACTTATCCCTCGGTTCACTGTTGACCGGCGGCATGGGGGGATGTTTGTGGCATGAAAGCGGGGATAACTCATGCTCGCTCAGCACGGAAAATCTGTTGTTGGTGGAGATTTGTGGAGGACGATGGGATATAATGGCAGTGGATTTAATTGTTTTGCTCCGACCAGCATTTGACAATGGGACAGGAGTGGAACAGGACTGAGGACAGGCATTGGCTTGCCTCTCTTTTTGACCCAGCAGTCAGACGGCCCCATCGGGACAGTGATGTCCAGGTCCCGCATCGCCTTGGTTTAGGGGACGGGGGTTGCGGGGCCCGGGAACACCGCCATCGGGACCGTGAGATCCAGGTCAGCCCCTGCTTGGGGTGCCACGGCGGGGCCCAAAAGTACTTCGGGACCCGGCTCATCCAAAACCGGGGCTGCGGTGGAAACATCGGGGCATATGGAGTCAAAGAACAGCTCACTGTCCTTAATCTGAAGTAGCGTGGAAATCCTTCCCTCCAGCTCGACAACTCTCTGGGTCAGACAGAGGTATCCATGGTGGTTGTGGGAAGAAAGCATCTTTGGCCAGTAAAAATGTAACAGCAATGTATAAGTGAAGCAGGCAGGATGAGGTGTTGACAGGCAGTAGACAGTACAGAGCAGCAAACGTACCCGCAAGGGCTACAAAAAGGTAGCCCGCTGCGAGAAGTAGACTCAGATCAGTAAGTCCAACCAGAACGGAACTCACCGGCAAATGCCCAGAAACTGGGCCTATTGCGTTGAATCAGCCTCTCAGCCACGGCAAGGATCCCTGCGATGCAGCTGGATAGCCGTCGAGCTGACTCACTCAACAGTTGTTCTCAAGCCTAGAATAAAAACCCTGACACAACTTAAGGCCTGTCCATACTTTGACCGAAACCGCCGTTTTCGGTCAAAAGGTAAGGTTCGACTACAAAATGACGTCACTCGCGACTTCTGAAAAGCATTAGACCGAATGAGAGTTCGGAAATTTGCACGTCGGAAAAGTCCAACTCGCCGAACATTTCGGTCAAAGTATGGAGAGGCCTTAACACAATGACATGACCTTCTGGTTACCTTAGGGATAAAATAAAGATTACATTTATTAGAATGCTATAACATGATATGGTTGAAACACCAAATAATTGATGGAAGAGAATTTTCAATGGATTCTATTACTATTGGGTATGCTAAATAACATACTAAAATCTTAGGGGGAAAACCAACTACTGGAAATGCATACTTTTCAAGATGGTACATAGCTATTCCCTCCCAATTTATATGCATTTTAAGCTCCCATGGATGCCATCGTGAAATTATGCCTTTTCAGTGGTTTGTTTCTCCTAAGCTTTTAGGATGTTATTTAGCATACATAATAGTAACAGAATCCATTGAAAAATCTCTTCCATCAATTATTTGGGGTTTCAACCATGTGCAGACCTATTTAATAATGGATTAATTTCAAACAGACCACTAGGGGGCAAGCCCAACTTGTTGCAGATGTTTTTTGAAAACCTTATGTCCATACCCAACACCATGCCAAAAGTCAAAAACGTGTCACCAAATGCATAATTGTTATGATTTTTTTATATTTGAAGCTTTGAAGCTCCCGGCAGCCATCTTGAAAATGAAGCCTTTCCGAAAGGAATATTTTCCTCTATTTTCGTCCAGAGGTACCAGAATCAGTTGACGAAATATTTGCAAAATCTTTTCCATTCGAGATTTAGCCATTTTAAGCTCACCGCAGTCAACTCGGATGCCATCTTGAAAATGGCAGCTTTCTGGGAGGTAGATTTTGGTAGATTTATGTTATTAAGCACACGCAATACTACCAGGATCCATTGAAAAACCTTTTCTATCAATTTTTGGGGGGTTAAACCTTATATTGACTCACCAAACTTCCTATACTGAGGCACTACCATATACCTACTAAATACCTACTGTAATTGTACAATTATTGTTTATTTAATATCCTTGAATATATGTTCTTGTTTCTGTTTTTAGGGAACTGTTCCTTTGCATGGTGAGATGGAAGAACATCCGATTACAGAGTCACAGTCCTCTCCACATCCTTCAATGGAGCTCCAATATGAAACTGATCTTAGTTCATGCTTCAGTGGTTTGAGGATAGAAGAATCCATCACTCTGCCTCGTTCTCACAGCTTACCCTCACTGATTCCATGTTTAGAGAACAAGACAGGTTTCAGAGCAAAGTCCTCCCACAGCTTAAATGATGTTACACTACTGGACAAAACACAGAAAATTACACCTGATATCATTGTTGTGGAAAACAAGGAAAGCTACAGGTTCCACTCTACCCAAGCAGGACTGTTCCAATGCAGCGTGACCGACCTGGGGTTTAAGATGGAGGCAGAGGGAGATGTGACTTACAGGACAGTCCCATGGCACCGAAGGCTTCTATCCCAGATAGAAGGCAAGAGGCCTGCAGGAACACTGTTTGACATAAGCGCTTCTCAGGGGTCTGTGTGTCAGCTACGCTTTCCACATTGTGAGATTCTCTCCACGGGTGCAGGCAAATTCTTGTCTGTTGTCCATGTGATGGATGATGATAGCTTTGAGTTGATCAAACCCCATGTGATCACAGAAACTCATGTTATCATAGATGTAACTGGGTTTACCTTATTTGGTTTGATCAAAGAGATGTGGTACGGGCCCAGTCCTGTCAAGGCAATGGTGTCACTGTTTTATACACCACCAATTGAAGATGATGATGATCCAAGTTCAATCCTGAAAGTGTTGCTGCTCCCTTGGAACATTAAACGGAGTGACATGCTGAAGGAAAGAAAGAGCATGAAGCTAGAACGAGAGGAGATTTACATTGAAATGCCTCCGTGCGAACTAATCTCAAACCATGAATACACCCTCTCCACTTCCACTCAAGATGATGCCATCATAATTCAACCAAATAAGACAAGATTTGTTGTTGATGAATCATCCTACACCCTAAATTACAATGCAGCATTTGTCATTAATTTAGAGAAAAGTTATGAGAATGTAACGCTGCTTCTACAAGACAGCAACACCTCTATCTGTGCATGGAAAGGTTATGTGAAACTCTCTGCTTTAGGAAAAAAGGTTCAGAGCTCATTGAGTTGTCCAGCAGAAGACGGACTGTTGTTGTCTTTGCGCAGCGAATTCATCAACAGATGTACAGATCCTGTTCTCGATGAAGTCCTGGACAAACTTTTAGGGAAGCTGGTGATAACCCAAGGAGAGTATGATAAAGCCTATGCGGGGAAAGTGAGACGTGAAAAGGCACGTTGTGTCATTGACACAGTGAGGATAAAAGGAACTTCCGCAAGTTTAAAACTGATATTAATTCTGCGTGAAACCGACCCAAACCTCGCAGAGGTTTTGGGCTTGATGTGAAATTGTACCAATGTACTTGGACACACTGAAGTTGGATCATTATATTTAACTGTTATGTTTTTTACGACATGATCATCCAGAGCAACTTCAAAGTTCACAAGCAATGACAGGTGCAATGCCTTGCTCAAGGACACTTAAACACGGTGCCTGGCTACGGAATGGACACTGATTGGCTGTTATTAAACACATGATGTTACATGGACACTGATTGGCTGTTATTAAACACATGTTACATGGACACTCATTGGCTGTTCAGAGATTAAACACATGATGCTTCGACTACGACCTCAGGACATAAACATTTGAGGTTTATTCAGACACCTGATGAAGGTCATGGACAATGTTAAGTGGAGAGTATGAACACAACACCAGCAGTTAGTTTATAGGTAGGGAGCCCCATGTCAAGGGGTTTCCTGCATTACCTGCTGTTGAAATAGTTAAAGCAAAATGAGAATCAAGACGAAGGAAGAGGATGCCTGCAAAAAGCCATGTCACTCCCTGTCCCTGCTTCCTCTGACTCAGGGAGGTTCAACAGAACCACCATTGTTTAGACGTGGTCTCTTCATAAACCCAGACCATATCTTCAACACATACTAATAGAAAATAGGGAGTTATGGTACAAATACCATGAGTTGTTCTGAAAGAGGTCCATGTCCCTCTGGCTTCCTCACCACTAGCGAATACATCATGATAAGAAGACATCTGTACCACCTACTCCTTGTTAGATCCTGACAGGACGACTGGAAATGCATACATGTACAATAGACCTTTGGACCAGTGGACCTTATAAAACACCTGTATGACGGAGCAAACCATGCACATCTGGAGCAATTAGGGGTTCAGTGTTTTGCTCAAGGAAGTAACTCTGTGGGAGTCCGGAAGTGGCCGCTCTACCTCCTGAGCCACTGCCACAGGTATGAAATACTGGGTGACTCGTTGACCACCTACCAAGCCACAGTCACTTCTACAAGAACCCACTAATACTCAAACCTCATCACAAAAAAGTGCCATAGGCCAAAGTTCTTCTGTTCGACACCATAAATCTCATTCTCACCCCTACCATAAATGCCAACCTGGATGTCTCCCCCACCACCTGTGAAGTCTTCCTCCTGTTCTTCATCGACAAGGTAGCCGCCATCAGGTCAAACCTTCCACCCACCCCCAGCGACCATCTCACCCTTCCCATGCCAACTGCCACTATCCCTCTCCTGCCTGTCGACCACTGTCTCCCTCATGAAACCCACAACCTACTCAATGGACATTATCCCCTCACACCTAGCCAAGGAGGCTTTTGACAACCTAGGCCCCAGTGTCCTGTTTATCACCAACAGATCCCTGATCTCAGGACATAGTCCAACCCCTTATCAAAAAACCTGGCCTAGACCCAACAGATCCAGCAAACTTCCACCCAATCTCCAAACTCCCCTTCCTGTCAAAAGCGTTGTTCTCTCCCAACTTCAATCATTCTTGGACATGCTTCCCTCGAGGACTTCCAGTCTGGGTTTCGTGCGATGTACAGCACTGGGATGGCACTCGTCACAAATTGCCTATGATTGACTCCTAGTGCTGATGACACCCAGTTGTATCTTCCACCCAATCAAGACAATAACCAATCACTAAAGCCACTCATAGACTGCCTCTCTGATATTAAATCCTGGATGTAAAAAACTTCCTCATGCTCAACCACAATAAATCAGAAGTCATCCTTTTCAGACCCCCATACAAAACCGTCAACATTGACACTTTGACACTCCAGACTGCTGGATAATGTGATGGATAGGAAGATATGCATCCTGCTCTGTTCTCACCCACAGCTCTGGAAGGTCTAGGAGGTTGGTGGCAGCATGATATAGATGCCTATATCATGCTGCCGCCATGGGAAGACAGTCCCCTGTCCATCTACAGAGCCAGCCTGGCCTATATCAATGGACAAGGCAATATCATGTAGCTGTATCAAAGGCTGCCAGAAAAACTGTTCATGTGCGAAGAAGGGAATTGCATGCTACTTGGGGTGTCGTTGCCAAGGACTGGAGACAAGATGCAGCAGGATAGGTACACATGACAGTGATAGTGACTAGCAATTATTTGCATTATAATGCAGCCTGTTTTAATCATGTGTTCATTATAATTTCCCTGAAGCTGAAGTTGTTGGAAAGCATGTGCATGTCTATGTGTGAAAGACCCAAAAAGGCAGTTGCATTCATTTCATTGAGATAATCTCTCTCTTTTTTTATTTTTTTTTAATAAAAAAATAATTTCTAAGATACATTGTTTTGGTCTCTGATTTTATCTGAAGTCATTGCTACAACTACATACAGTAGAATCGGACAGGAAATATAATATCTCGTTTACAGCCATTTTGACAACATGCAAACTCAAGAATAGTCCCTTCTGTGCCATAAATCTTAGCAAATGGATTCATATTGCTTGTATTTAGTAACAATCATGGTAGAAATTATGTTAAAGCTCTATTTTGGGAATCCACCATCTTGCAAATATGCACAATAAAGGTCCAGACACACCCAATAATAAAATTAGCTATTCCATTGAGTCTCCCATGGTCAGACACCATGAAATAGACACCAAGTTTGCGTTTCTAGCTCATCTGGTTCAGAAGTTAGAGGCAAAACCTATTTTCTGGGTCCTTACATTATGACGGCCATATTGTGGCGGCCATATTGGATTTCATGGAAACTTGCAATACAAAAAATGTTCATATGTATACCATTGATCAACCTGTGAAGTTTCGTGGAAATATCCCTCAGTTTAAAATGTTGCCCTATTCACCCCCCATTAAAACTAATAGGGGCTAAAATTGAGACGGCCATATTGGACTTTGTTGTACAAATTGACCGGGTTGTCCATATAGGTTGTGATCCTACTGGGTCATAGATAATTTTTCTGGTGGACAACTTTTTATGTCGGGGCAAATGCAGGTTTCCTAAAAAAAGGCTGGTTTGCCCCCTGGGTAAATGGCCGTGATCAATCAATAGCTGTTCTAATCACCAAGTCAGCATTTATCAGCATCGACAAGTTAGCATTCACAATCACTAGGTTAACATTCACAATATACATCATCAATATAAACCAATTCTATTCAATCATGTACATGATGTCATTTCTACATCACAATAGATGGTATATAGTAAACATAATCACAAATCCAAACACGATAAAAGGAAAAAACAATTAGGAAGTCTACATCTACACGTAGTAATAACTACCTGTATATATCTATATTATGTCTATGTTGACTCAACCCGGCGATATGAGACAGGAATCACAATCTGTTGTTGGTGTTGTTAAACCAGCGTCGGTTTGAAATTCAGGCAAAGTCCAGCTGAAGGTGTGGAACCTGTTCCAGCAGATCAGGTTGAAGGCCAGCTCAGTGGTTTACTCAGTCATTAAAGACTGCAGAGACCATGGAAACAGGCACTTAATTCTCCCTGCCTGTGAGCCAACAAGAGGAGCCTCAGACAAAGTCTCTGCCAGAGAGAGACCGGAAGGCAGGGGCTGGGACAGACAGTGGCTCGCCTGGTGGAGCACCGTCAGCTCGGTACCGAGATCCAACTAGGAGTGATCAACCTCCTGCATCCATCGCCAGAGGACTCTGCGTTCATCCATAAGCTGGACTTTGCCATGTCCATGTACCAGTACCTGCTGTCAGTCTACAGATTAGAATACATGAGGATATTGCATTCTAATGACCCTGAAAGGTCATGTTCAGATACTTTGAAGACAACGTCATTCAAAAAGACAAATCTGGCATGTTGCAGTGTGTTATTTCTGTTGGGATTAGATATTTGTTGATGTCTTCCTGCAAATGATGGCTTAGAAGCCCAAGACCAAAGAGCATGAGGAGCAGCTGGAATGTCATGCACAGTTTCTATTGATTTACTTTAACTTTAATGTTGAGTGCTGTCATTGTGTAGTGCATGAGTACTGTGTCTAGTTAATTGTGTGCATTAGGGCTATAGATTGTAACTTGGAAGAGTGAAGTAACTGATTATTAGGCCTGATTATTTGTTCTCTGATTCCTCAAGGAAGCCGCCCTCAATGGATTGATTGCCTACGAATTAGGACATTATGTACTGGACAATGATAAACATTACAGACTGGTAGATATAGCCTGTCTGAAGGAGTCCTGGGGTTTGGGATTTATCATTTGCTGTCATGTATTCTGCTTTATTACATTAAACCCTGTTTACTTGTGCCCTTGGTTTGGTTTCTTAACTTGCCTGGTGTATTATTGTTTTGTTTTTTTTGTTTTGTTTTTTTGTTTTTTTAATGGAGTCCTGGGCTCCATAGCCTCCAGGTGGCGTTGTCGGCATTTTTTCGTTTTTTAACACTTTTTAACCTCGCCACACATGGACAAATAAGTGTTTGATTGGTCGGTACTAATTTTCTGACTAAAGACAGACAGGAAAACCAATCGGAGGTGTCTACAAGGTTTTTGGCTAAACGCATTCTTTGATTGGTCTGTGCCCATGTCTATTGCCCCTTTATTACTGCAAAGTGAAACCAGAACTTTCAGGAACCTGAACCTATTTATTTGGTTCTGGTTTCGTTTCCATTGCGTACAGCCCGGTTCCAGACAAGATTCCTGGAACCTTGTTTCGGTCCTGTTCCTGAGGTAGAACTAAACTTTAGTTCTGAGAACCTATGGTTGTGGCTAACAGCGTTGCTGCTCTTTTTTTGTGACCTTCTAGTTCTGGGTCGGCCCTACAGTGCTAGGGTTAGGCTGTTTATTTGTATTTTAAGCTTGTCTTAGCTGCTTATCATATAACCTCTGGAATTAACCACAGTCTGTCTAAAAGTGTGGTTACTTTCTCCGGTTATGAGTATATTCATCTAATACAATTTTGAAATTCAAATTCAAATGGTCTTTCTACCACTTTTTCTAGTCACATGTTCAAATAATGGATTCTGATTTAAAACAGTGGTAAATAGGCCAACAACCTTGAGTTGGCTCATGGACCCTGCCCACTGAAACAATTAATGATTGTAACTAAAGATCCTTGCAAGTTACAACTGTGTTTTCTTTCATTTATATGGAAAAAGTGGTAGAAAAGCAATTTACCATTCGAGGTCGTGGGTTGTTGGCTGATTTACCACTGTTTCAGATGGCTTACATTTTGTTTGGCCAATTCTATTCTGTTCGGCCCTACAGTGGAAATAGGCCTTATGACATCATGAACAAATGAGCGTTTTATTGGTCGGTACAAATTTTTTGTCTAGTACCGGTTTGATTAACACAAAGCATTTGTATTTTAAGCTTGTCTTAGCTGCATATCATCTATAACCTCTGGAATTATAACCACAGTCTGTCTAAAAGTGTGGTTACTTTCTCCGATTATGGGTAATATTCATCTTATACAATTTTGAAATTCAAAGCGTTTCATTGGTCAGTACTACTTTTCTGACTAAAGACAGACAGGAAAACCAATCGGAGGCCTCTGTGTCTATGACGTACTATTTATTTGGCTAAACGCATTCTTTGATTGATCTGTGCTTGTGTCTATGACATCATGAACAATTAAGCGTTTGATTGGTCGGTCCTAATTTTTACGCGTTCTAAATCATGGCAAACCAATCAGAAGCCCCTGTGTCTATGACATCATGTCTATGACACCATGGACAGATAAGCGTTTGATTGGACGGTACTACTTTTTTGGGCTAAACGCGTTCTAAATCAGGGTAAACCAATCGGAGGCCTCTATGTCTATGACATCATGGACAAATCAACGAAATCGAGGTGTTTGATTGGTCTGGCTAACTCATGTCATCATCATTAGTGACATCATCATTATTCTAACAAAAAGCGGGGCATAGGAGCGGTTTGCACCGCTCAAACAATAAGGAAACAGATAGTAAAAAGCCATTTCCATTTATAAGGCCAAACCTCGTTAAAATATTGTTGTGAAATGATTAATCATGACGTTAGAAAATGAGGATTTATTCACAAAATGTGAAGAGAACATAATGGGAAGATTGATGTTAGAATAAATCAGAGAACAATTATCAGAAGAAAGTATAAGTAAGTAGTTAATACTCTCACACTCTCTTGTAACCAAAAATAATATATATTTACTATTTAGGCTTTTAGCAGGCATAATATACAATCATATATTCAAAACAATCAAAACCAGAAAGATTCTGGGAAATTGCAAGTGTGGTTGCACTGACGCAAGTCACAAGGAATCCACTGGTAACAAAGCCACACAAGACAGAGAGAATGAATCAACTACTCTATACTAAGAGGAGGCTCAACAACCACCAACAGACTTCAGGTCCAAGCACATCATAGTCTCCATTTGCCAACTTTTAGTCCATGGTTTAATAGAAAGTTCCCTTCTTGAATTCTGTCTTGTTGTCACTCCTGTCGTGTAAACTTTTAAAAAGTAATGTTATCCGGGTTGTAAGGCTGAATATCTCTTTACAATATAATGTCCACTCAGAGGTGAGAAAAGAGCTAACAATGAATTATAATTGTGATGTCAAGTGAAGCATGATCAATTGTGTCTGATTGGACATTATATTGTCCAAGACAGCCTTACAACCGGATAACATCAGTCAAAAAGTTTACAAAACACAGGTTTGCTGGCAAGAATTCTTGAACCGAGAATTACTAATTACTACATTTTGGTAACAAACCTAACTTGTTCCTATTGTTGCAAATTATTCCACACTGAAAGACACATGCTGAGACATGCTGTAGGGCAGTGTTTCTCAACAACTGTGCCTGGGGAGAAGGGTCAAGTCCCCTTGAAACTGCTTGAAAGCCAGTATTGTATTTATCATTTTAAAAATGATCTAAACTAGTGAAAACCTTGTATGATGAAGCAGGGCTTTACTTTGTGAAGAAACGTACACATTTGAAACTCGGAGATACAAGGTTTCTTCCCGACAGTGATGACATTTACACTCCCGTATTATGTTGGAGTGCCCATGGATTCTTGGGACATGAAAAGTGTGCCCATGCAGAAAAAAGGTTGAGAAACACTGCTGTAGAGGCTGCATGCGGCACACGGGCCGTGGATTGAATACACTGCATTGGATAGCAACCAGGCTTTCCCCTGTAATGAAAGCCTGGTGAATGTGAAGTTAAGTTAACCCTTAAGTGCTGTTCGGGTCATTTTGACCCGTTTTACATTTTCATTTGAAAAAAAAAAGGTAGAAGTTTAATTTTTTTCCACCTGAAACTCACTGGCCTTAAAGATTCTTCTGAGATGAACATGTAAAAAAAGATATTTTTGCACTACACCCATGCTACACCCCCCTCATATTTTTTAAACCTTTAGTGCTGTTCGGGTCATTTTGACCCGGAAGCACAGATGCACAGAAATACACAGTATTATGCCAAAACACAGACACACAGTCACCCCCACACACAGTCACCCCCACTTCTAGCACCCCCCTTCCGAAGCCCCATTCCGAACCCTACCCCCCTCCCCCCCTCCCCACAACTAACCCCCCCTCCCCTGATGCACAGAAATACAAGGAATCATGTACAAACACAGATACACAATCACCCCCTAACCCCTTCCACCCCTCCCCCCTCCAACCCCCCTCTCCTCACAAGTGTGGAGAATATAATACCTAGTTAAAGTGACCATTTTGTTAAATTTCTCATTTGTAGTTATTTTACTGTAATATAACAACATAATAACCAGCACAGATAGACAAAGAGTAACTTTTATTAATGTGACTCGGTTCCGCAGATAAATGAACATTGTGAGAATAGCCGATCTACATGCTCACAACGCCTCGCAACTGCTATTTTCACAATGTTCGCCTCTTGCTTACTTAATATTTGACAGTTTGGCCAGTCCTGTCGAATATTCGACTATTCGAATACTTTGCGGTCGAATAATTCGAATACTAAAAATCACTATTCGTGAATGCCCTAGAAATTACAGTATATCACAACAGTTACATGTAGACAGTTACAGTGCAAAGTTACCTGAAAACGTAGTGGGCTGCCTCATACATTTGCAGACCAACCCCACTCCACAGGTCGATGCACTCCAGTTCGCCTCCAGTTTGCGGTCACCACCCAGACAGCTGCACTCAGCACCTGACCAACCCTGACCTTCTGCACAGCATATCTCCCGAATGGCCGGACTATCTTCAGGTAGCGGTCCAGACTGATGAGGCCCAGAAATAGTATGCTGACATACATGGCAGAGGGTTTGAGTATCGACAGTAGAAGACTCGCAGGGGCAAAGGGCCTACACCTGGATACTTCAGTACCCTGACAGGGATGGTCAGAGTCATGAGTATGTCGGCCACCACCTGGTGGTGAAGAATCATATTATATTATTAACCCATTTAGAACGGGTACACATCATTATGTATCATTATTTTATGCTTTAACTATTGAAAAATAGCAGATATACAAGCTCGGGAGGCTCTCTCCATTCCGACATGTCGCCACTCCGAAATTGACTTCTTATTGTCGGAGTGGCGACACTCCCATAGGGGTTAGGTTTAGGGTTAGAGATAGGGTTAGTGTCGGAATGGACACATGTCGGAAAGGAGACATGTCGGAGTGGAGAGATGTACCCTACAAGCTCACAGCACGGCACTGAGTGCCGCGCTGCGAGCTTGTAGATCTGCTATTTATGAAAAATAGTGAAAATTATCATTTTGACCTGATTCTATAAGGGTCTTTTGAATCCTTCTAAGGTTTTTTGAAAAAACAATGTTTCTATGTCAGCAATCTGGCTAGCCATCGTCAAAGAAAAGGTCCTTTTCGCTTAACTGGAGCTCAGTTAGTCTGTTCTTGAGAGACTACTATGCCAGTGGTTCTCAAACCTTTTCATGTGAAGGACCCCCAAAATGATATTCATTTGGCCACGGACCCCCATCTCAAAATATTTAGTTCCAGGGACCCCCCAGAAGCAAAATTTGAGTTACAAACGTTCGCTTTGAAAATAAATATATTCAAAGATTTGCACACATTTTCACGACTTTTTCAAAAACAGCAGATCTACAAGCTCGCAGCGCGGCACTCGGGGCACTCGGTGAGCTTGTATATCTGCAATTCTTTCACTGGTTAAAGCATTCAATAATTCTAGGCCTAAAAATCACTTTGTAATGTTTTTTTTTCTATGGGTCTGCACTGACAAATAGGGCCTGCGTTTCCAACACACATCCCTTCACTCACCACATTCTTTAGATAGACCATAAATGTGGAGGTAGTGGGGATCTTGTAAAAGATCCATGCAGCCAGACTGTTCAGTACCAGTGCCACTAGAAAGAGGACACTATATAGACAGGGGAAGACCACCGTCACACTGGCATCTAGAACACACTCCATGGACTTATTGGATGTTGTGGTGTTCATCTTCACAACCTTGAGAGTGGAAAGCTGTTAAAAGAGAGATAGATGAAATGATAACATGAAAGAATGATGAAATAGAGACGCATTTACAGCGAGAGAGACAAAACACTGCAAATGCATGTTGGAAGGATACTGTACATCAGGGGTTCACAAACATTTTGGCTCAGGGCACCTCTATAAATATTTGTTTTCATCCGAGGCACCCCTACATTATAATTTTCACTCCCAGCACCTTATATTTATAGCATATCGTCGTTTCGGGTGGAAACCATGTATGTCCAAAACTGTTCGTTTTTTATTTATCATCTATAAAATGTACCGAACGAGTGAAAACAGCAGATCTACAAGCACACAACTCCTCGCATCGCGAGGCGTTGTGTGCTTGTAGATCGGCTGTTTTCACTAGTTTTGTGCGACGGTCTTGTATGATGAAGCAGGGCAAAAGACGTACACATTTGAAACTTGGAGATACAAGGTTTCTATCTAAACTAGTGAAAACCTTGTATGATGAAGCAGGGCTTTACTTTGTGAAGAAACGTACACATTTGAAACTCGGAGATACAAGGTTTCTTCCCGACAGTGATGACATTTACACTCCCGTATTATGTTGGAGTGCCCATGGATTCTTGGGACATGAAAAGTGTGCCCATGCAGAAAAAAGGTTGAGAAACACTGCTGTAGAGGCTGCATGCGGCACACGGGCCGTGGATTGAATACACTGCATTGGATAGCAACCAGGCTTTCCCCTGTAATGAAAGCCTGGTGAATGTGAAGTTAAGTTAACCCTTAAGTGCTGTTCGGGTCATTTTGACCCGTTTTACATTTTCATTTGAAAAAAAAAAGGTAGAAGTTTAATTTTTTTCCACCTGAAACTCACTGGCCTTAAAGATTCTTCTGAGATGAACATGTAAAAAAAGATATTTTTGCACTACACCCATGCTACACCCCCCTCATATTTTTTAAACCTTTAGTGCTGTTCGGGTCATTTTGACCCGGAAGCACAGATGCACAGAAATACACAGTATTATGCCAAAACACAGACACACAGTCACCCCCACACACAGTCACCCCCACTTCTAGCACCCCCCTTCCGAAGCCCCATTCCGAACCCTACCCCCCTCCCCCCCTCCCCACAACTAACCCCCCCTCCCCTGATGCACAGAAATACAAGGAATCATGTACAAACACAGATACACAATCACCCCCTAACCCCTTCCACCCCTCCCCCCTCCAACCCCCCTCTCCTCACAAGTGTGGAGAATATAATACCTAGTTAAAGTGACCATTTTGTTAAATTTCTCATTTGTAGTTATTTTACTGTAATATAACAACATAATAACCAGCACAGATAGACAAAGAGTAACTTTTATTAATGTGACTCGGTTCCGCAGATAAATGAACATTGTGAGAATAGCCGATCTACATGCTCACAACGCCTCGCAACTGCTATTTTCACAATGTTCGCCTCTTGCTTACTTAATATTTGACAGTTTGGCCAGTCCTGTCGAATATTCGACTATTCGAATACTTTGCGGTCGAATAATTCGAATACTAAAAATCACTATTCGTGAATGCCCTAGAAATTACAGTATATCACAACAGTTACATGTAGACAGTTACAGTGCAAAGTTACCTGAAAACGTAGTGGGCTGCCTCATACATTTGCAGACCAACCCCACTCCACAGGTCGATGCACTCCAGTTCGCCTCCAGTTTGCGGTCACCACCCAGACAGCTGCACTCAGCACCTGACCAACCCTGACCTTCTGCACAGCATATCTCCCGAATGGCCGGACTATCTTCAGGTAGCGGTCCAGACTGATGAGGCCCAGAAATAGTATGCTGACATACATGGCAGAGGGTTTGAGTATCGACAGTAGAAGACTCGCAGGGGCAAAGGGCCTACACCTGGATACTTCAGTACCCTGACAGGGATGGTCAGAGTCATGAGTATGTCGGCCACCACCTGGTGGTGAAGAATCATATTATATTATTAACCCATTTAGAACGGGTACACATCATTATGTATCATTATTTTATGCTTTAACTATTGAAAAATAGCAGATATACAAGCTCGGGAGGCTCTCTCCATTCCGACATGTCGCCACTCCGAAATTGACTTCTTATTGTCGGAGTGGCGACACTCCCATAGGGGTTAGGTTTAGGGTTAGAGATAGGGTTAGTGTCGGAATGGACACATGTCGGAAAGGAGACATGTCGGAGTGGAGAGATGTACCCTACAAGCTCACAGCACGGCACTGAGTGCCGCGCTGCGAGCTTGTAGATCTGCTATTTATGAAAAATAGTGAAAATTATCATTTTGACCTGATTCTATAAGGGTCTTTTGAATCCTTCTAAGGTTTTTTGAAAAAACAATGTTTCTATGTCAGCAATCTGGCTAGCCATCGTCAAAGAAAAGGTCCTTTTCGCTTAACTGGAGCTCAGTTAGTCTGTTCTTGAGAGACTACTATGCCAGTGGTTCTCAAACCTTTTCATGTGAAGGACCCCCAAAATGATATTCATTTGGCCACGGACCCCCATCTCAAAATATTTAGTTCCAGGGACCCCCCAGAAGCAAAATTTGAGTTACAAACGTTCGCTTTGAAAATAAATATATTCAAAGATTTGCACACATTTTCACGACTTTTTCAAAAACAGCAGATCTACAAGCTCGCAGCGCGGCACTCGGGGCACTCGGTGAGCTTGTATATCTGCAATTCTTTCACTGGTTAAAGCATTCAATAATTCTAGGCCTAAAAATCACTTTGTAATGTTTTTTTTTCTATGGGTCTGCACTGACAAATAGGGCCTGCGTTTCCAACACACATCCCTTCACTCACCACATTCTTTAGATAGACCATAAATGTGGAGGTAGTGGGGATCTTGTAAAAGATCCATGCAGCCAGACTGTTCAGTACCAGTGCCACTAGAAAGAGGACACTATATAGACAGGGGAAGACCACCGTCACACTGGCATCTAGAACACACTCCATGGACTTATTGGATGTTGTGGTGTTCATCTTCACAACCTTGAGAGTGGAAAGCTGTTAAAAGAGAGATAGATGAAATGATAACATGAAAGAATGATGAAATAGAGACGCATTTACAGCGAGAGAGACAAAACACTGCAAATGCATGTTGGAAGGATACTGTACATCAGGGGTTCACAAACATTTTGGCTCAGGGCACCTCTATAAATATTTGTTTTCATCCGAGGCACCCCTACATTATAATTTTCACTCCCAGCACCTTATATTTATAGCATATCGTCGTTTCGGGTGGAAACCATGTATGTCCAAAACTGTTCGTTTTTTATTTATCATCTATAAAATGTACCGAACGAGTGAAAACAGCAGATCTACAAGCACACAACTCCTCGCATCGCGAGGCGTTGTGTGCTTGTAGATCGGCTGTTTTCACTAGTTTTGTGCGACGGTCTTGTATGATGAAGCAGGGCAAAAGACGTACACATTTGAAACTTGGAGATACAAGGTTTCTGCCCAACAGTGATGATATTTTAGTGATTATGTTAATAAAAATACATGTATGTATCCATATACATATGGAGTTCAATATTGATGTTTTTGGAGAAGGTATGTTGTAAATGTATGCTACTTAGTAAGGGGCCTCGGGTTAGATACTCTTTGTATGGCCTCTGGAGGTCCTTGGCGTCGGTTAGTAGTATGCCCAGCACATAAGATGTGGGACGTCACAAAGCCTGCGGCCATGTATCATTTTCCATCAGGCCTGTTGGTTTTCACGCTCCAGTGCGGCGTTCATGCGCTGCAAGTCAATGGCAGACTTGGCAGTCAGACAGACAGCCATTGACTCCGGCCTAACAATGGCTACTTTCTATGACGGTAGTCCCATATGACATGACGGACTGGACTATCTCCATATATAGTGTTATCCACATTTCGTGTAGCTGCCCTGTACAGGAAGTGATGTCACAACTCGCTGACATCACACTGACATCACAGAGGCTTCGGAAGGACGGTCACGAGGCTTCGGACACTCAAGCGACACGATTCTTCAGTATATGCGACCTTCGGTCGAAATAATACCTAGTTAAAGTGACCATTTTGTTAAATTTCTCATTTGTAGTTATTTTACTGTAATTTAACAACATAATAACCAGCACAGATAGACAAAGAGACATGGATGACCCAGGGTATGGCAGCTGCATACCCCTGCCATACCCAATTGACACCCCTGGTTTGGCCCATGTTGGGTGTGCATGCAGAGGCGGTGCCAAACATTAGATGCGCACAGACAGACAGACTCACTGACAGTCTCACAGATAGACTCAAGAACAGACTCATATTAGGAACGAAAACATAATTCCTCACCTTCGGCTGTTCTGGCCTAGTAATGGGGATAATAAAATCTCTTTAAAAAATGTATAGTTTATAAAGCTTGGCTAGATAGGAAGTCATAAAAATGAGTTGTCAATGCCCCTGGTGGATGAATTTGTCAATGCTCTATACCAGGGGTTCTCAAACCTTTTTAGGCCGTGACCCCCAAAATAACATATTTGAACTGGGGACCCCCACCCTGACAAGCACTTGGAATTGTAGGTATTACATTTAATGTGACTCGGTTCCGCAGATAAATGAACATTGTGAGAATAGCCGATCTACATGCTCACAACGCCGATCTGCTATTTTCACAATGTTCACCGCTTGCTTGCTTAATATTTGACAGTTTGGCCAGTCCTGTCGAATATTCGACTATTCGAATACTTTGTGGTCGAATAATTTGAATACTAAAAATCACTACTCGTGAATGCCCTAGAATACAGTATATCACAACAGTTACATTTAGACAGTTACAGTGCAAACTTAACCATGTATTACCTGAAAAACGTAGTGGGCTGCCTCATACATGATTTGCAGACCAACCCCACTCCACAGGTCGATGCACTCCAGTTCGCCTCCAGTTCGCGTTGGCTTGTCAGCCAGGATGACGACTGGCAGCCCTGAAGATAACATCACTACCCAGACAGTTGCACTCAGCACCTGACCAACCCTGACCTTCTGCACAGCATATCTCCCAAATGGCCGGACTATCTTCAGGTAGCGGTCCAGACTGATGAGGCCCAGAAAAAGTATGCTGACATACATGGAGAGGTGGAACAGAGGGTTTGAGTATCGACAGTAGAAGACTCGCAGGCAGAGTTCGAGTTATGTGGGAGCCAGTGGGGTCTTAGCTCCCATAGTTAAAGTCTGGGACCCCATAGTCAACAACCCCCTTTGGGGTCTCTTTTTTTCTAAGTGTGTTTTTTTTTTTTTTTTTTTTCGTTTTTTTTTTTTTTTTTATGTTCCATTGGAAGAATTTATATTATTTATGTTAACTAGATATACTAAATAAACATGTTAGACAGTAAGACTGAACAATGACATCACACCGTTTAATCCTACTATTAATTTTATTATTATAAATCAGGCGCATTTAATGTGGGGTGTGAGTCTTCCTTTACCGTCCGGGTTATAACACACTCGCTGCAATGGTTCCTACCTTTCTGGATGCAGACCTACCCAGCTGCGTGGTCTCGCCATGGCCTGGGCATAGGCTAAGCTAGGAGGAACCACTGCATCGAGTCTTTGCACTTCTAGCCACGGCCCGGACGGCAAAGGAAGGCGGACACGCCGGAGAGCAACAAAACAACCAAACAAAACAACGCTGTCTTAGCAAGACCATACCCGAGGGAAGTAGGGGTGCTGGGGGTGCGGCCGCACCCCCTCCCCCACGTCCCACCGCACCCCCTAAAGGGGGGTTGGGGGGAAAATATTGCCGATCGGCAAGTAGAGGCTCTGACATCAGTGGCGTGAAGTAGGAGCTATTGGCTACTTCTATTTCCAGTACAATTTCAAAATAAACATGTGTTGAATGATCGATTGTATAGACAAAAAAAAAAAAGAAAGGCTCTTGTTTTGAAATGTGCTTCTGGGCACTGTTCAGAGAGGAAATGGCTTTCAAAGGACTTCCCTTTTAACTTGTCTGAACGTCTGTCTCTCCGTGCGTAACTGATGCGTCATGGACTCGGTGGATTATAACAATACGGCCATAAAGGAATATACAGAACACCAAGACAACACAACCTAGGCTATGAAGGGATTAAACATCGCCCTCTGCTAGCCCTGGCGTCCTCACTGGTGAGTCGTGGGCTCGTGGCTATAAACTTGTAATGATGAATGAATGCTATGTTATGCTGCTGTGCTGCCTGGCTAGGCTAACGTTTGGGCTAGCTAGTGGCTAATGGCTATGGTGTACCAGAACCATCGCCAATGAAGCCTGGGTTTCCGAGGCTAGCTGTTTCCTAACACTGGGGTCTGGACCGATGTGGCGGACACGTTGTATGGGTCACAACGCACTGAACACAGTGCGAAGCAACTCGTTGTGAGCTTGTACATCTGCTATTTTCACTACTTGTTTGGTACAAGGTAGTAATGTCTCTTGGTTCACGGGCTAAAAAGTTTGGGAACCATCATACTTGCTGTTGTAGACAGGTTCACGGGCTAAAATGTTTGCTTGCTGTTGTAGACAGTGGTGTAAAGTAACTAAGTAGATTAACTGAAAAGCTCTGGGAACTGAATGATTTTATGAAACTGGCACTTGTTGTCTGACTGTTGGTACCAAGAAATCCAGACTATATACCGAAAAATACCTGATTTAATATGATTTAATATAGGAAAATACTCGTTTTAGCCGACTTTATACCCGAAAAATAGGGCCCCCATAACTATGGGGGCCACCCCCATAACTATGGGGGCCCTATTTTTCACCGAGTGCCGCGCTGCGAGCTTGTAGATCTGCTATTTATGAAAAATCGTGAAAATTATAATTTTGACCCGATTCTATAAGGGTCTTTTGAATCCTTCTAAGGTTTTTTGAAAAACCAATGTTTCTATGTCAGCAATTTGGCTAGCCATCGTCAAAGAAAAGGTCCTTTTCGCTTAACTGGAGCTCAGTTAGTCTGTTCTTGAGAGACTACAATGCCAGTGGTGCTCAAACCTTTTCATGTGAAGGACCCCCAAAATGATATTCATTTGGCCACGGACCCCCATCTCAAAATATTTAGTTCCAGGGACCCCCCAGAAGCAAAATTTGAGTTACAAACGTTCGCTTTGAAAATAAATATATTCAAAGATTTGCACACATTTTCACGACTTTTTCAAAAATAGCAGATCTACAAGCTTGCAGCGCGGCACTCGGTGCCGCGCTGTGAGCTTGTATATCTACTATTTTCCACTGGTTAAAGCATTCAATAATTCTAGGCCTAAAAATCACTTTGTAATGTTTTTCTCTATGGGTCTTCGCTGACAAATAGGGCCTGCGTTTCCAACACACATCCCTTCACTCACCACATTCTTTAGATAGACCATAAATGTGGAGGTAGTGGGGATCTTGTAAAAGATCCATGCAGCCAGACTGTTCAGTACCAGTGCCACTAGAAAGAGGACACTATATAGACAGGGGAAGACCACCGTCACACTGGCATCTAGAACACACTCCATGGACTTATTGGATGTTGTGGTGTTCATCTTCACAACCTTGAGAGTGGAAAGCTGTTAAAAGAGAGATAGATGAAATGATAACATGAAAGAATGATGAAATAGAGACGCATTTACAGCGAGAGAGACAAAACACTGCAAATGCATGTTGGAAGGATACTGTACATCAGGGGTTCACAAACATTTTGGCTCAGGGCACCTCTATAAATATTTGTTTTCATCCGAGGCACCCCTACATTATAATTTTCACTCCCAGCACCTTATTAAGTGTGCCTGCTATGCAATAGCAGAACACTTATTGTAATCCGCCATACTTAAGTCAGTCAGTCAGTCAGTAAGTAAGTAAGTAATGTTCTTGCAAATTTCTGCTCGTAATAACTGCCGCACAATTTACGCCACCGCCGCAATATATACATCAAAACGTGCGGCTCGGCAGGGAATGGTGTGCTATTACTTTTCTTTCCGATCCGCGTTACCATTGCGACGTAATTCGCAAAAAATGACGCCAAAAAACCCCATTGACTTAGAATGGGGGAAATTTCGGCACGTAATAACTGCCGCACGATTTACGCCACCCCCGCAATATACACATCAAAACGTGCGGCTCGGCCGGGAATGGTGTGCTATTACTTTTCTTTCCGATCCGCGATACGATTGCGATGTAATTCGCAAAAAACGACGCCCAAAAACCCCATTGACTTAGAATGGGGGACTCCGAAAAAAAACCAGAAACTTTGGCGCCACATAACTCTGCCATACTTTTGCCTAGCAACGTGATTTAAACTTTAAAATGCACACACAACTTTGGTCTTTTTCCGGCCAATAGGGATGAGCTGTAATTGATTAAGCCCCGCCCCCTCTGTAACAGGAAGTGTCCTTCGCCAAACAGGAAGTGCCTCTATAACTCATGAACCGTTTGTCGTACAGACTCGCGGCTGGTATCATAATTCTTTTTTTTTCTCAATTTTTTTTTTCTCAAATTTTTTTTCTCAAAATTTTTTTTTCTCAAAATTTTTTTTTCTCAAAATTTTTTTTTTTCTCAAATTTTTTTTTTCTCAATTTTTTTTTTTCTCAATTTTTTTTTTCTCAATTTTTTTTTCTTTCCGATCCGCGATACGATTGCGATGTAATTCGCAAAAAACTACGCCCAAAAACCCCATTGACTTAGAATGGGGGACTCCGAAAAAAACCCAGAAACTTTGGCGCCACATAACTCTGCCATACTTTTGCCTTGCAACGTGATTTAAACTTTAAAATGCACACACAACTTTGGTCTTTTTCCGGCCAATAGGGATGAGCTGTAATTGATTAAGCCCCGCCCCCTCTGTAACAGGAAGTGTCCTTCGCCAAACAGGAAGTGCCTCTATAACTCATGAACCGTTTGTCGTACAGACTCGCGGCTGGTATCATTTTTTTTTCTCAAATTTTTTTTTTGAGTAATCAATAGAAAAAAAGTCATTTTGGGGGTGAACTACTCCTTTAAAACACGTCACTAATGAGTACAACCTCAAATGTATGCCTACCTACTATACCTCAAATGAATACAAATGAAAACAGCAAATCAAAAGAGGTCAAATTATAGTGGAAAACAGTGGCTTTCCCGTTAAGGAAACAGACATAACACATTAGTTGCCACTTGCCAGCCCTAGTATTACTACATAATGCATTAACACTGTATTCAAATCATCATTAAAAAAAATATATAATATTAACAAACAGCATAGACCTACTTTGTTTTGCAGTGGAAAAAATACACAACTCCTGCGGCACAATGCAAATAAAACATTTTAAATTAAACTGGACTTACGTGTGGTCTCTCGAGCTAAATGATTTTTGTGATGTCACACATGAGTCATCACAGTCTTCCTATTCCTCTCAATGAAAGACCCTTTGCTTCTTCTTCAGTCTCAGAAGACATGGATTATTTTCTAGATCAGATCTAGAATCCTCCTGCAAAGTTAAAGTGGGCGAAGCAGTTGGATAAACTTGCTGCTATCACGCCACTCCCCTTTAAACACGTCTGTTTACGTCTGTTTACTTACCCATTTTTGTGGGAACATGAAGCATCCTGTTTTTATGTTCAGAATAATTGTGTTATGTGTTAACCTATAGTTGATGTCATTCATTACTGCAGTCTGTAGTAATATGGAATCTCCACCAGGGGACTCTGCATGGTCTTTCTTCTACCCCTCTACCCTCATCCTAATTATTGGACCAAAAAAGTGTGTGTGTGCGTGCGTGCGTGCGTGCGTGCGTGCGTGTGTTTGTGCATGCGTGTGTGCGTGTGTGTGTGTGTGCGTGCGGGTGCGTGCGTGCATTTGTTCGTCTGAAGTGAAGAGGAAGGACTCTTGAGTATAAGACCACAGAGGAAAACGTTGACAGTCTCAAAGTAGCGAGGAACTGCAGCGACCGTCTCTTCTCCTGTGTGAGCTCAGCTTTGTTTAGTGTGAGCTGCTCAGCCTGTGTTGGTGCTGGTCTGGACTGGTTGTACAGCAGCAATCATCCACATAGATACTATACTGGTTGGTAGGCCTACTGTTTGCACAGCAGAGATCCTACGTCCCTATAGATACTGGTTGGTACTGGCTTCGAGACTGGTTGGTACTGGTTTCTACAGCAGTCATTCTCCATACAGAGATGAAGATCAGTCTGGTGTCGTCCACCATCCTCATCCTCGCCACATGCCTGGGCTCCGTCCCTATAGGTGAGTTTTGGACACATCACACACTACGCACTACACACTACACACTACACACTACATACTAGAGGGTAGCACGGGTCTTCCAGGACCCGATAACCCAAGACCCGAACTGAGAACCGAGCCGTTTCGGGTCTAAAATATTCACTTGTCTCTCGGGTCAGGGTAGGGTAGGGTCTAATTGCCTCGGGTCCGTTCGGGGCATTCCAAAATGCATTTACCCACAAGGATCCGAGAGGACCAGAGATTGAAAAATATACTTTGTATTTACCCTTCAACTTTAAAATATATATTGTTTTTAATTAGACATGCATTTACGTTCCCAAATCCATATTATCGTCTCGCTGATTGAATGAGTCCCGTTCAGCGCATCCAATCTCAAGTGTTGCACTGCTGCTGAAGTGAAAATCACGGAGGGCTTTTTTTTGCGAGGTGAAACGCAAACAAAGCTGGCCACCTTAGTCTCAAAAGTAATGGTAAAAAGCATTATAAGCATTATATAGCATCGGACACAGTTCGGGCCAAAGACCTGGACAGATCGGGTCCGTTTCCCCCGGTTTAGGGTCGGATCCAATCACTCTCGGATCCATTTCGGGCCAGGGCTAGAAAATCTGTATTTTTCTCGGGCCATTCGGCTTGGTCCGAATTTCGGCTCCCATTTTTTGGACCCGTGCTACCCTCTACTACAAACTACATACTACACACTACTACAGCAGCTCCTAGGGGCCTTTTCCTCCAAAAGAACCTTTGTTCAAGAACCAGTGCCGTTCAACTTTCTTGGAACCTTGGCTCATTCTTGCGAACCGGCCGTGAACTGGCTAGTGTTTCCACCAGATTGAACCAGATTGAACCAGAGGAACCATGCAAGGATTTTGTGGTTCCCGCTCCGAACCAACTTTTACGACCAGCTCGGTTCTCGGTGGAAAAGCTCACCTCTGGTTCATCCCATAGGCGGGAGAAAGAACCCGAACTGTGTACTGCGTGAAGAAATGTGAGGCATATTTACCCATTGAGACCTGAGGCTGACTCTACAAATGCCTTCTAAATCAATGGTTCTCAAACCGTTTCGTGCCAAGGACCATCAAGATTTTAAATAGGGCTTAAAGGTATATTCAGTGATTGTATTGCATTCAAATAAAAATATAATTGGTACATTTTCCATAAATTCTCCTCACTAGAATGTGTGCTAATAGCTAGATTTGGTTTTCAGAGGTGGCCAGCCAGTCCTCGACCAATCAGGGTAGAGTATGGCCGTAGTTATGTTATGATGTTTAGTTATGATGGTCAAAATAAAAGTTTTGAGAACCACAGTCGCTCTGAATTAAGAACGTCTGCTAAATGCCTAGATTGTAAACTACTGTACTCATAAAATGCCACAGTCTCCAAGTAAATCAGTATCATACATATCCTGAAGCTGGAGACGTAGGCCTACCGATATTCAGTGATTGGGTCTAATGATCAAAACGAGAACATTATAATGGTGTAAAAAATAAATGGTGTAAGGCCAGTAAGGGACAAGATGACCCCCGGCCACTTTCATTATCACTGAATACACCTTTAAATGGTTAAAACTCACTCTCTCTCGTTCTCTCTCCCAATGCAGCTCATGGATCGGTGGCCAGCTGTTGTGACCGGTGGTCCTCCACCAAGGTCCATGCTGAGAAAATACAAGGCTACTCTGTTCAGCGCTCAGGACCATGTCCCGTCTATGCCATAGTGTAAGTATTCTCACTGGCTCCTACACCTCCCAAAAGCTCACAATATGCCGCGGTGCAATGTGTTGTGAGCTTGCTATTTTCACTACTTTTCTTAAAAAGTATTTTTACCCCTCTAATTAATGGATACATTTTTTGATGGAATTATTTTGAATAAATGAGAGTCCTTATTATTATATCGTTGTTGTCGGGTGGAAACCATATATGTCCAAAACCGTATTTGATGGATTTAAATTAGTGAAAATAGCCGATCTACAAGCACACAACGCCTCGCATGTAGATCTGCTATTTTCAGTTTTGTGCGACAGTATGATGAAGCAGGGCTTTGCTTTACAAAAAAAGCATACCAATTTGAAACTTGGAGATTCAAGGTTTCTGCCCGACAGTGACGTTATTATAATAGGTTATTGACTAGTCGACTACCTGTGGGTCAAATTAACCAACTAGTAAAAATCACTAGTCGTGAAAGCTCTAATCATTGGCTGGTGTGGGCGTTGGATTTTCGTAAAAACACATCATTGGCAAAACTACCGGAATCAAAAATGTGATTCATTTACCTTACTGTATTCCAATTGCAGGTTCGAAACCTCATCAGGGAAGAGGCTTTGCTCTGACCCAAACAGTGCGTGGGCCAAAAGCACCATGAAGAAGGTGGACGCAAGGAGCAATGCTGGGGGGCTGGGAACAACTCCACCTCCTAAGATCATCAATACCGGGGAGCTGGGAACATCTGCACCACCTAAAACCATCAATACCGGGGGGCTGGGAACATCTGCACCACCTAAGACCATCAATACCGGGGGGCTAGGAACATCTGCACCACCTAAGACCATCAATACCGGGGGGCTAGGAACATCTGCACCACCTAAGACCATCAATACCGGGGGGCTGGGAACATCTGCACCACCTAAGACCATCAATACCGGGGGGCTAGGAACATCTGCACCACCTAAGACCATCAATACCGGGGGGCTAGGAACATCTGCACCACCTAAGACCATCAATACCGGGGGGCTGGGAACATCTGCACCACCTAAGACCATCAATACCGGGGGGCTGGGAACTTCTGCACCACCTAAGACCATCAATACCGGGGGGCTGGGAACATCTGCACCACCTAAGACCATCAATACCGGGGGGCTGGGAACTTCTGCACCACCTAAGACCATCAATACCGGGGGGCTAGGAACATCTGCACCACCTAAGACCATCAATACCGGGGGGCTAGTAACATCTGCACCACCTAAGATCATCAATACTTGGGGGCTAGGAACAACTCCACCACCTAAGACAATCGGAACAACTCCACCACCTAAGAGCATCAATACCGGGGGGCCAGGAACATCTGCTCCACCTAAGACCACCAATGCTGGGGGATCAGCAACATGCATGAGAATATGCCGAGAATGGGAAGACAAAATGGAAGAAGGGGGTTCAGGGGAGGTGATAGAAAAGGTGTTTGGGGTGAAAGGGCGGATGGCAGAAGGATCAGGGTAAACGATGGGGAGAGTGAACCTTGTATTCCAATGGTTCAATCTAGTTATTATTTAGTCGCACTTTCAACTTGGTGTATTATAGGCCAATATCCTCCGACTGAGGCACAGTTTGAGCTTGTAGATCGCCAATTTCCGCCACTTTTGCACCAAATAAAATATAGGGCATTTGTTTAAAATATGGCAGATACATGTTGGGATGCAGAAGCCAACTATTGCAATTCATTATTATTATTTCTTCTCTTGCCCCCATGTAAAACGTCTTTGGGTACTTAAAAAAGCGCTATATAAATCTGAGTTATTATTATTATTATTTCATGCTGAAATATGTTTTCATTCTGAAAAATGTAATGCCTCCTATTCTTCTAGTGCTTCCTGTCTTTTGCCACAAATAAGAAGTTTACCAATATTGTTAAATTCTACATAATAATGAAGGACCCCTTTTTCATGAGTTGGAAAGACATTGACCTCCTTTGCTTTTAGACCCAATCCTGGCAGGCATCTTGAGAGAGAGAGAGACCCCCACCCCCACCCTCCTCACACATGACGAATGTACATTTCTATCCTGACATCACAAAACAACATTAGAGGACTGTTTGAGGTGTTGTTCTCTGCTAAAATTATTTATGTTTGTATCATGTGTTTGTAAAAGAAAATCATATTTTTATACGGTACGTGTGCACTTTTTGTTGGTAAATGTTTTTTGGGCTGGGTATTTAACTGATTGTTTTTAATCGAGTCCTATAGCCCTGAATTTTATTATGTAGGCTTAGGTAGAAAATCAATAAAAAAAAATATGTTATACCAGAAATATTCTTGACAGTTTGGTGGTTATTACAAAAGAGGACATGATTGACAAATAAGTCCTGTCCTGAAACATCAGTCCGTTGCTAGGGGGATATAGCAATATATATATATATATATATATATATATATATATATATATATATATATATATATATATATATATATATATATATATATAATTTATAGAGCCACAATTCAGAGATAAAAAAATAAACTCTTATTTATAGAGCCACCCAACAATGGAACTCATTATCTGTCAATATGAAACAGTTTCATTTTCACTGTACAGTTTCATGAACAGTTTCATGACAGTACAGTTCACTGGTACAAGGTCAACTAATAGGAGATCCTAGTACGCTTTTCGGCTTATTTACACAGGAAACCATTGAAGTATCTCATAATTATAACATTGAATGACAGACGGATAGAACACAGTACTATGCAGTAGATAGTCAGAAAAAAAACAAAAAAATAAACAGTGCAAAAAATATATAGGCTATAGTAGATATTTACAATAGAAGGGTCAGGGGGAGGTTAAGGCTGGGCTAGGTTTGTTTTTACCAGTTACGAGTGGCTGCCGCCTGTAAGTGGTTTTTCAGGGCGTTTTTAAAGGATGTTAGGGATTTACACTCCTTTAAGGCCTTTGTAAGGCGTTCCACATTTTGGTTGTATAGCAGAAGAACGAGTTTGACCCTTTGTTTGAGCTGACTCTGGGTTGAAAGTGATCTGTGGCGCTGCCTCTGGTGTTGTAATTGTGGACATCCTTAACGTTTTTAAAGTATTTTGCCAGGTACATGGGTATCATAGTGGTGTAGTGTATCTTGCACACCAGGCCCATTGCAAGTTGCTGTACTCTGTCATCTATTCTGTGCCACCCCACTCTTAACTGGTGAGTAGTGGTGAGGTGAGACTGATAGGAAAATGCCACACACTATTGATGAAGTAATTTGTTCAAAAGTATTCCAGACCAAGTATTGAGTGCATCAACTAACACACTTTTCAAAAGGTTGACATTCAGGTATTAAAAATCCTTCTTGTGTAATATTCTAATATTTTGATCTAATAATATTTCACTGCATGTGCAATAAATCTAGAATAGTAAAGTTTATTTTAAAAAAAAATATATTACAGAAGAAAATTTACTTTTACACAATATAATTTTTTTGAGATGGACAGGTCTGTATTTGTGGTTGGAAACTTTTCTATCCGTACCAAACATGGTTCCATGATGTGTGCAGGGCTTGTGCTTTACTTGAGCAGCTGGGTTTTAACACCTTTTGTGTTCTTAGAAGAGACGAAAGGAAGGGAACTTTAGTGACTCGGTGCACCCTGAACATTGTGGTCAGCTTAGCTTCCTGAAGCCGCTCGCGTTTCTTAGAAGCACTGAGAATAGGGCCCTGGGCTGACGCAGCAGGGGTAAAGCACCTGCATGCCCACCACAGCAGAGACAAAGTGTTCCAATCCACCGCGGTGCATCGGCTTTGACCGAGTACCTACAGTAGTCTAGTAGGAAAGGGGGGTCCACGCGCATAGGGTGTATTTTTTTCACCACCTGTTTTTTCTTAATCCTTAAAGGGTATATTTTAAGATTCTGCCAGGTAACAAGCTGAAATATTGATTTCTGAAATAATGATTTCTTGCACCGAACCATTCACTTACTATACAGTAAAAAAGACCCCCCCAAAAAATCTTCTTTGAGTAGCATGTGAGGGGTCTAAGTAGGGGTTTTTCATGATTCTGAATCCATTGTGAGCATTTGTTTTGCACGAAAAACATTCCTTGATCTTAAAATGGTATTTTTTTAATTTTTTTTTTATTATTATTTTTGCCACGTGCCCTGAGGTCCCCCGGGCACGTGCCCACCCTTGCCCAATGGTAAGTCCGGCCCTGGCCGACGTGGGTGAATGTTAACCTCTATGCCTAAACCTACCCAAACCCTGAGCCTAACCTCAGTAACCGTGACGCGGGTGAGTAGCTAACCTGCTGACGCTCATATAGTCGAAAGAGTGACTCGTCGAAAGCGAGATTTTTCCGGCATATTGTTGATCTTATGATTTAAATGGGTTAATTTCAGACGTTAGGAATCTGGTGCTTGTCAGATCTAATCTACTGTCTAATCTGTCTTCACATTTCTTGGAGCAGATAGATAGATAGATAGATAGATAGATAGATAGATAGATAGATAGATAGATAGATAGATAGATAGATGGTTTACGTGGTTAAAGGGTTCTATAACATTTGGCCTACTTGTGGCCCTGTGTAGGTTTGGTGCTGTACGAGGAAGGCAGGGGGAGTTTAGTAGAAACCAGACACACATTTCCTCCCACACACCTCTCTGACAACCACAACGCTGTCATGCATGTGCACTGAGACACAAATATAATACTCTAGTCTACAGACGGAAACAGGTCTGCTATTTTCGCAAAAGCAAACATTTGTGACTCAAATCTATTTCAGGTCTTAATGCAGGGGTCTTCAATGTTTTCAGGCCAAGGACCCCTTTGTTGAGAGAGAGATGAAGCAGGGACAATCTTTTCATAGATTCCATCATTGTTTGACAGCATAATCATCAGTGTATTTTGGATTCATCTTAATGTGTGTTTTCTGATATTTAACCACTTGAACCGTCAATACTTATTAAACTTGACCTTACACTCTGTACTTAGTCTGCTCTTTTTCCCCTCTACACCAAACCTCTTTGCCGAAAATAGCCGATCTACAAGCTCACAACGCCTCGCGCTGCGAGGCGTTGTGAGCTTGTAGATCTGCTATTTTTGGCTAACGTTCTCTGAATATGGACACTAGAGTTCAAGTGGTTAATATAAAAAAGGAGAAAAAAACCTTTTTCTATTACTCAAAGATTTGGAGGACCCCTGGAGAAACTCTGAGGACCCCCTAGGGGTCCCGGACCCCCTGTTGAAGACCCCTGTCTTAATGGGTTAAATCTATTCTGCTTGTTATATCGAATATGTTATTAACGGTTTGCAAAAAGAAAAGGCACGGTGGCACATATTTATACAAAGGAATGCTAAAAGGATAACCCAATAGAGCATCGCAGCAGAAGTGGTTTACTGGTCCCACCAAAAAATCTCCCATTCATTTTCCCCATAGACTTTTACAAAAATATTTATAACAATTATGTTAAGCCTCGAACAAAGCAATCCAGGATGGCAGTGAATCATGAATATAAAGCGTTTGATCCTATGTGAAAACATATTTTAATATTTAATTATTTGATATACTACATTTAATAAATACCCTTTGTTTAGAGTTTTTTTTTAAATGTTCTTTTCATAGAAATAAAGGTTTTATAGTCATGATTCACTGCCATCAGGGATGGCTTGGTTCAAGGCTTAACATAATTGTTATAAATATTTTTGTGAAAGTCTATGAGGAAAATGAACGGGAGATTTTTTAGTGGGACCAGTAAACCACGCCCACTGCAATGCTCTATAAGCTCAGGGCTTGTTTCCATTAAGGTCCTGCGTATTCATTCAGTTATTTAAAGACAAACAATATACAGTATTCACTGCGGGCCCCCCAATGGCCCCATGAATGTTCTTTAACCCATTTTGACAGGGAACGTGTTATTACGCATTATTTTGTGCGTAACTATTGAAAAATTGTGAAAATGTGAACATTTCAAATCCTTCTAAGGTTTTTGGAAAAAACTATATGTTTCTATGTCAGTGGTGCTCAAACTTTTCCATGTGAAGGACCCCCAAAATGATATGTATTTGGCCACGAAAAAGAGAGTAAAACTAGTGGGTAGAACTAACCAGCATTGCCAGGCCTGCTCATTATAAAGAGTTTCTAGTTTTTTTTTGTTTAGTTTATTTGATCAATTAACAGTAGCAAGCATACATCCAAAATACATCCAAAAGCATAAGAGAACAGTAGCACTGTTTGAGGTGATCAAAAGGAATAGTCTGAAGCTATAAAGCTTATGAATGCCTATCCTACAGTACATAGAAAATGTAATTACAAGCCCAAATACATCAGCAATAGCAAATCAAAGAATGCCTGTCCTACATTTTACATGGATTAAGCTACAATAATATGTTATAAGAGTGTACAAGTTCACCATATAAAGAGAATGAAAATAAAAGAAAATGTAAATGAAAACCCAAATACATCAACAATAGCAGATCAGATTTTTTTTTTTTTTTACTATTTGAGGGATCTAAAGCAGTGTTTCTCAACCTTTTTTCTGCATGGGCACACTTTTCATGTCCCAAGAATCCATGGGCACACCAACATAATACTGGGGGTGTAAATATCGTCACTGTCGGGAAGCAACCTTGTATCTCCAAGTTTCAAATGTGTACGTTTCTTCGCAAAGTAAAGCCCTGCTTCATCATACAAGGCCGTCGCACAGCAGTAGTGAAAACAGCAGATCTACAAGCACACAACGCCTCGCACCGCGAGGCGTTGTGTGCTTGTAGATCGGCTGTTTTCTGCATGGGCACACTTTTCATGTCCCAAGAATCCATGGGCACACCAACATAATACGGGGGTGTAAATATCGTCTCTGTCGGGAAGAAACCTTGTATCTCCAAGTTTCAAATGTGTACGTTTCTTCGCAAAGTAAAGCCCTGCTTCGTCATACAAGGCCGTCGCACAACAGTAGTGAAAACAGCAGATCTACAAGCACACAACGCCTCGCGGTGTGCTTGTAGATCTGCTGTTTTCACTAGTTTACATCATTTTTAAAATTATAAATACAATACTGGCTTTCAAGCAGTTTCAAGGGGCACACTTGACCCTTGGGGCACACCAAAGGTCCCCAGGCACAGTGGTTGAGAAACACTGCTCTAAAGGGATCTTTACCTAGAAAAAGAGTTTCAAGGTAAAGACCAGTGTGTGTGGTGGTTCATTACAAGGAAAGGCCCCCCCCCGCCTTTCCTTGTAATGGCTTTCACAGTAGCAGGGGGGGATTTTTCATAGAAGCTAAACACTCGTTTCCTCTCATCTGTCCCTCTGATTCACCACAACAATGTTACCATGCCTGCAACTGTGACACAAACATAACAGCATGCAAACTGACAGGAAATACCCAAAGTCTAACGGGCTTTCAATACAATGTTTGGGGGACATTATATGCATGCATGATTATCACATACTACACATATGGAGTGCATGTATGTACATTTGCATTGCAGTAACACAACCAGTGTTGCCATGCATGCTCTGTGACGCAAACACCAATGCAAAGACAGGGAAATGACTCAAGTCCTGATGTGTTTTTCATGAAGGTGCAAACACATTGGAGGCACATTACCTGCATGTGTGGTTCTTACAAGCTGTGTATGAACATAAACATATCGTCGTTGGCGGGCGGAAACCTTGTATCTCCAAGTTTTAAATTTGTACGTTCTTTCACAAAGTAAACCCCAGCTTCATCACTCAAGGCTGTCGCACAAAAGTAGTGAAAACAGCAGATCTGCAAGCACACAGTTGTGTGCTTGCAGATCGGCTGTTTTCACTAGTTTAAATCATTTGTTTAAATGATAAATGCAAAACGAACGGACATACATTTTGGACATACAAGGTTTTCACCCGACAACGACAATATAGTTGGCAGAAACCTCTTAATGCAAGGGTTTCCAAACATTAGAAAATATTAAAACACCCAAGGGCCGACTATCTCGGACCATAGCCTAATAAAATCACATAGGCCTACATATGCATCGCAATTAAACAATTTTATCTAACTATCATCATCAATACTGTAAATATCAATGGTCTTTTGTCAGGACTCAGGAGTGAACAAAATTACCAAATGTAACCAGACGTGCAAGATAAAGACAAATACAGACAAATACAATAACATAGCCAGGGAACAATCCAGACAAATAATACTCTGGGAAAATGAAAAAATAAAAGTTGTCCTCGGGCCGCTCACGTGTTAGGAGGAGAGTATGAGGCACCAGAAAAATAACGGGTGTTTTTAATGAATCTATCATGGTTAAAATGGAGTTTGAAGTTACAATGGGAGTGTATGGGGAGAGGCCCTGGAGGAGGAGGGACTGATAACATTTACATGAAATAGCGAAATATTGAATCAAGCAAATTAAAATCTGTCCAGGGTGTTCATAAAAGCCTGATTAGACGATAAAATGACCAAAGGTGTTTTTGAAAGTGGAATACCGGGATCAAAATGTGAGTACTTCTTCCACTACTGGCAGCAGAACGCTGAGCTGCAATGAAGTGAAAACAAGCATCATTTCTCACAGATTTTGGGTGCTCTAGCTGAACATATAGCATTAAACCATGTTCCAGGATCAGTATAGTGACTGTAGAATGCACAGTTCCAGTCTTCATCGTTACGAGGATATCCAGGCATCCAGTACCTGCACAATAAACAACGGTATTTGAACCACATCCTCTCAGACACTCACATACAGTGACTTTGACAGAATTACACAGGGGCGTCAATTGGGTATGGCAGGGGTATGCAGCTGCCATACCCTATGGGTCCAGGGAGGAAAATAAAAGTTACTTTTTAATATAAATCCATGAATGTCTCTTTGTCTATCTGCGCTGGTTATTATGTTGTTAAATTACAGTAAAATAATATAATAAAAAATAATAAAAAATAATTATGATTATATTCTCCAGACTTGTATTCTTCCCAGCTTGACAAAATGGTATATTCCTAGGTTACGCAGGTCAGCTGTACAGGTGCAATGCATTATTGTTAATTGTGGCACGTTTACTAACATGCCAAGTTTAGCTGCACTTGAACAACCATTCCAGGCTGCCGTATCCAGCCCAAGAAACCGTCGAAACCTGTGTAAAAAAATTAAAAAAAAAAAAAAAAAAAACAGACATTGTGAAAATAGCCGATCTACATGCTCACAACGCCTCGCAGCGCGAGGCGTTGTGAGCATGTAGATCTGCTATTTTCACAATAGAACCGTGTTATACAAAATGTAATGCCTCTTTTCCATGAGGACTCCCATCTTTGCCATACCCTAGCTTTTGCTGAACTGACGCCACTGGAATTACAATATAAAAACATGTCAAATGTCTCACGTTGTTGTCAGTGATCCATCCAGCCACGCCCATCTGCCCTCAGTCCTGATCAGACCAATCCATGATCCAGCAATACCCCCTTGGTTCAAACCTCTGATGAATACCTGATCATTTGCGCATGATTGAATCATCATTCATTTTAATACATTCAACTTTTTCACTTTAATCATCAATTAGATCATTAGAACACATGATGACAAAGCGTGCACACACACACACACACACACACACACACACACACACACACACACACACACAAAGCGCACACACACACACAAAGCGCACACACACACACACACACACACACACACACACACACACACACACACACACACACAAATCGCGCGTACACACACAAAGCGCGCATACACACACACCTAGCACACACACAAAGCTTACACACTAATACAAACTAGGGGTGACCCCGAAAAGTCGAATAGTCGACTAATCGATCGAAACGGCACCTAGTCGAATGGCAATATCTTAGTCGAATGGAAAAAAAAACGGTCAGATGTTTTAACATAATACTTTGGTTTCTCGCAATAAAACATGCATAGCCTACTGGCTGCTTTCAATCAATCAATGAGGCACAGCCCTGTCTGTGTGTGTGCGTTGCGTAGACTCCACAGAGAACCTGCACAGCTGTGCTGTGTTAACACTCAATCAGGCTCCGTCACTTTAAACAAGTAGAGGACAAAACTAAAGTAAGATGCAGGATCTGGCTATGACCTTCCACTCCACAACGAGCAACATGTCAGATCACTTGATAAAAGTAAGTTGGCTTAAGTCCCTTATGTAATGTCCATACTCCCTTTCTTATTAAATAGTCAAAAGTGACGCGAAGTGGACACTCAGGTTTTGAGCTTGCAGATCGGCAATAAACCTATGCCATCAACACGTAACAGCACTAGAGTTGTGTTTTAAGCTCTTCTTTTCTCTTTCTCACAATCGCTGTCTCTGTCAGCGCAGCGTCTCGTAGATAGATGCATGCATGGAGGATGTTACACAGATATTGGGCCTACAGAAATGTGTGACCGGCGACCGCATCGCCTATACAGTAGTTGCATGGCTGTTACACACAGACATCGGAGTCCGGGGCTTTAGCTTCTAAGTGAATAAACTTTACACCAGCCTGCTATAATAATTTTGTTATTTTAATTCGCCTTATATTATTTAATTACTTTATTAATTTTAGAGATATTATTAGTGGACAAGCCACGCAGTGGCAAAGGCCACTCATTGATATTGTACTTCGTCATTATTATTATTCCGCCACTTTTTCTCTAGTGGCTTGACTGTGCAGTCGCTTTTTACAAAACTCGGCAGTATGGCAGAGGACTATGCCAAACGGCTAAAACACGAAGCTCGCAACAATCGGCCAAAGGGTGTCGCTGTAGGAAGCCTGAAAAGGTGTTTGGGGTAAAGGGGCGGATGGCAGAAGAATCAGGGTAAAAGATGAGGAGAGTGAACCTTGTGTTCCAATGGTGCAATCTAGTTATGATTTAGTCGCACTTTCAACTTGGTGTATAGGCATGTCATTATAGGCCAGAGATGCAGAAGCCAAATATTCTTTCATGGTGAAAAAAGCAATGCCTCCTTTTCTTCTAGTGCTTCCCGTCTTTTGCCACAAATATGAAGTTTATCAATTGATCTGCTATTTTTGAAAAGTTGTGAAAATGTGTGCAAATCTTTGAATAAGAGTTCAGGGATAAGAGGTAAGGCATGGATGAAAATATGTCCCTTAAGCTTCTATAATTATGCCTGTATTTATGGTCAGTCCTGCATCTCCCCTTCGGTCGATGTGCAGCTTTGGTATGGCAATATAAACAGTTCAGTACACTGTAATAATAATAACAACAACAACAACAATAACAACAACAACAACAACAGTACTTGTATTAGTGAAGCAAACTTTATTTAAGTGGATAATTAGTAACATGCATGCAATGTATTTTATTTAACACATAAAACCTAAACCAAACATATTAACATAACTATTAGTGTCATAAAGTTTAATCCTGTACTTGTTGCTGATGATACGAATTAAGGATCTGTTGCATTTAGTGTAATATCCACCTGTTTCCGCAATAATTTACTGCAGAATTATGTGTGGGACACTTCCGGAGAACAGCTGACATACAAGCTCACGTCGCGTCGCAGTTGCAACCGCTGTGAGCTTGTAGATCATACTCAGCTGCGACGCCGCAACTGCCGCAAACCTTCTACCTAATGCACGATGGGATGTTGGAAACTTGTGGATAGCACTATAGCTTAATGACCCAACATGCACAATAGCATACCAATCCCAATATAAAGAACCATCAAGCCTTTGCATTGGTTCCGCTTAGTTTTAATTTCTAAATGATTTCCACTAGGTTTTAGAGTACCATTCATTAATGTAGATGTCACCATACATGTCATTAGGTTCAGTTACCTAGGCGACTGAATTTCCCTCATGGCTTAGGTGGAGATTACTGATTATCTGGCTACAAGTCCAGTCAGTAATCCCTACTATTCAATTCAATATGGCTGACATAAAAAAAAATATTATGTCAATGTAAATTCCAAAAATAAAAAAAAATGTTAGTAAAGAAAGTATATTTGCTGTAAAAACTCTTTTAGCTTCACTCTCTCAGCTCCACTGATGTAACCAGAAGGGGGCAGTGGTCACTTCTTTGTAAAGCTTGTCAGCCGTACCTTGATGTCAGCTGGCAGCCCAAGTCTGATCAGTGCTTCTTTAATCTGGAAATGAAAGAACACCATGCTCTTGATAGGAGTATGTGAGACAACGGGTTAGTGGTTGAGTGCGGTCATGCTCTCATGCTATAAGATTGCTTCGTCGGAACTACCAGTTGTATAAGCATCAATAATATCAGAAACACATAGCCTATACCTGTACAGGTCACTAAATATAGTAGTGGTCTAGTGACTAGTGTGGACACCTAATTAAATCTATTATAAACCTGGAGACTGGCAATACAGGCATCAATGCAGCATAGTCAGAGTCTATTTTGTGTTTAGGATTTCAATAATTGGGTCTTAAGAGTACAATCAGAGCTTTCATCGCACATTTTACACAAAATAAGAGCACAATAAATAATGAAAGACATGGACTTGCCATGGACACATCTCTGTGATGATCCCAGGTTGCTTGGTGGTGGGTGACTAGCAGGGAATGTAAACAGAATGCTGCACCAAACAACTTTTTGATATCATGAGCCTGTTCCTTACAAACTAGACCAGGTCAACCTGGTTGTGCCAGACCCCGGTTCTGCCAACCCTCTGGGCCTATAAATTTAATGGTACATTTATAGGCTGTCTGTCCCTTTATAGGCTGTCTGTCCCTCCCTCATGTCATCATCATTTGTGACATCATTGTGACCAAATATGGAGAAAAGAGGGAGGGACAGACCGACAGACAAAGCCTTTTGCTTTGTCTGTCGGTCTTTGCTTTCATGGGTCTGGCAAAAACACCAACGCAGCGTCCCACAACCCTAGATTGGAATCACGTTACTATAGAGATGCCTCTATAGAGCGCATAGAAGTGTGGTTAGGCTACTGTTGACATACAAATAAAACATTTAAAATGTGTTTGTATTGTGGGGCATTTCCCTCTCAAAATAACAATCTTTTTTTAACTATAATTTTTTTCCCAATTTTTCACCCAGTGCCAAATGCCTAAACTGTAATCCTGGGCTCTGCTCTCCCTCTGCCACACCTGGGGAGACAACGGACTGACCTCATGCTTCCCTCTATGCATGAGGAGTCCAAGTTGCTTATTTTCACCTGGCAGGGGGGATTTCCCCGGTTTGGCCGTAACGCGTATAAGAACACGTTATTCCAACCAGTTCCTTTCCTCTCCATCAGGCGCCCCGGCTGGCCAGGGGGAGACAGTATAGAGACCAGGATTACTGCATGTTTTTGTGAGGGTATCAACCCTAGGAGACATGGGGATGACATGTAAACCCCACACAGAAAGGCCCTTTCGCCAACCCCACCTAGGGTTTGCACTGATGACGCGGAGGAGGGAACATGCCCCCCAGCACCCACAGCGTCCGCCGGCGGGAATCGAACCCAGGACCTTCTAGCTGTGAGGCGACACCTACCAACTGCGCCACCGTGTCCCCTACAACAATCTTCATATTAATATTATTATTACCTTTGGCAGCACAATGTTATCGAAGTCTTCTTGGGTCAAAGCAGTCTCTGAGGAGAGCCTCATTCTCAGGCCAAAGATGAGACCTACAGGACAATATATACCCTGCATTAGAATACTGACAACGTGATGTTGTCTCATCATTAGAACATTGACAGGTACATGTGGTGTGATGAGTAGAACCGTGGGTTGCACTGATAAGGACTAATATTAGAAGTCATGTTTAACCGTTGCTCCTTTGCTCTGACTATAGTGAACGCAATAGAAAAAATCCAACTCCTACAAACAAACGAACAAACAAATATGATCAAACATCTTTTGCCAAAATAAAGAAACGAATAATGACATTTTCTTGTGAAATGGCTCTATAACTGTCATATTATCCGTTGTATTTGATCTACAGCACCACAGAAATCAATAGGTCACCAAAATTGAGTAATGAGATGCAATGATGAATACATGTATGTTTAACAAGGCCAAATTGTAAAGAAAAGAAAAAAGAAAGACAACACATGTTAATATAGGTAAGGAGATGTTTGATGCTTTGCGTGCTTCAAACAGCAGTTGTTAGAAGGGCTCGTCTGTGCTCATCAGGGACAACCTGCATCAAAGAGAGCAATATGGGCACTGCAGGAGAGCCTGCCCAAATCAAGAATATTGGAGGACTGGTTTGCACGTTCTTTATTGCAGGGGTGACCGAAGTTTTGATGCTTACTGAATCTTCCAAAACGATGCAGAGCGGTTAGACTCTGAGGAAGATGCGCTAAGCATCGAAACGTCAGTCACGAGTCACGACTAGAGAAAAAATCCAATCTTCTTTCCCTATAAAATTTAAATATATATTTGAAAAGATGGAAAATATATAGAAATATAGCATTTTATATAAAAAAAAAGAAAAAAAAATATATATATATATATATATTTCTAAAACGGCTAGTTCCATTCCTTGATTCTGATTGGTTGGTTGCCATGGTATGCCTGAGACTATAACCCACACATTGAATCAGTTTATATCAAAGCCAGGTGCGTTATTCTTTCCACTGTGCCGTGAGGCTGAACTAGAGAAGCGAGCGTTTGATTTCCTCTCAAATCCTGCCGTGCGGGTGCTTCTAAGCACCACCCGCATGCATAGGACAGTGACTGAAATGCTCCGGGCGGGGCTTGTAAAGGCAACAAGCGCCCTCTATTCTCCAGGCACCACTCGGCTGTTTAGCTTAGGTTGCTATGCTAGCGTTTTTGATGTGATGTTCACCCACATAGCAGCTAAATCTGGATGAAAATAAACATGTGTATGGATCGAATATGGTTCTTAACTTCTTAACATGAGACTGATCTAACACAAGTGTTGTTTCCCTATTTTTTTGGCAAAAAGAATGACGTGACTGGCTGAGAGGGTCGGAAACACTTAGCTGACGCCTCGTGTTTCCCAACGCCTCTCAGCCGGTGTATACTCCCCCGGTAACCACTCGCCTCTTGTGGCTAATATAATGTCAAACAAACAAACAAATACATCCAAGATATTCCATTAATAAAATACAAGTAATTGTAAAAATAGCCGATCTACAAGTTCTCAATGACGCGCAAAGCAATGAGTTTGGTTCCCGGGTGAATTTCTGTCTAATTGTCTCTTTTGGGTCACAGGCTAAAAGGTTTGGGAACCACTGACCTACAGTATACAAGCCAATGTTTGTATAGTACATTTTAACACACTTACTAGACCCAGGGATGTTGTCAGTTGAGTCTTCTGCTGTGGGTGGAGGCGTTGTAGGTGGTTCAGTAGTATTTGGTGTTCGAGGCGGTGGTGTAGTTGGAGGAGGTGGGGTGGTTGTAGTGTCAGTAGTAGGTGGTGGTGTGGTAGTAATAGTAGGTGGTGTTGTAGTTTCAGTAGTAGGAGGTGGTGTGGTAGTAATAGTAGGTGGTGTTGTAGTTTCAGTAGTAGGAGGTGGTGTGGTAGTAATAGTAGGTGGTGTTGTAGTTTCAGTAGTAGGAGGTGGTGTGGTAGTAATAGTAGGTGGTGTTGTAGTTTCAGTAGTAAGAGGTGGTGTGGTAGTAATAGTAGGTGATGTTGTAGTTTCAGTAGTAGGAGGTGGCATGGTTGTAGTAGCAGATGGTGTGGTGGTTGCAGGTGCTGCAGGTGGAGAACATAAATATGACACATTTAACTCCTCAAACCACTTCATCACTGATGGAATGTGAAATATGGTACAGGTGTAGTTTCACCCACCATTTGAGACACTGACAATGACACAGCGAAGCTCTGACTGGTATGTGGCCGGACTGAGAAAACAAATATGTTTAATAAACAGGAGTTTTATTTTATCTTAATGGTTTGTTTGTAGCTCCTATCAGCAGTCACAACTACTGTAAGTGCTCTGTGGAGTGCATATCTCCACCAGGCTGGGTTGCCTATCCAGGGCTGTGTAAGTCAGTATTTCCCAACCTGGGGTCTGGGCCCCACCAGATATAGTGCCAAAGATCACAGGAACACTGTTATTTTTGGGAGATGGTGAAACATATTGCAAAATATCATAACTTGCATTTTAGGGTCATTGTATTCAAACTGGACCATGAAATAAACATTTTAAAGGGTTAAACAGACAGGGAGACAGACAGATGATTTAATTGGATGCTGACCTGTTGGTCTGAGCAACAAAGCAGACAGGGTGATGTTCTCCATCCTCTGACTGTGATGGCGTCCATCTCAGGATGAACTGTCCCTGTGCTGATCCAGTCAGGATCATGTTGTGGGGTCCACTGAACAACAGCTCAGACACCCTACAACACCACCAGAGAAGAGAACATGGTTCAAAAGTCTGAAATTACATACATCTCTGGACCTTCAGCAACTAATACATTACTTCATTCAATGTCCAGAAACCCTTTAGATCAGTTAGTTCTTAAACCATTTTTGGTGCCAAGGACCCCCAAGCCAGGGACCCCCAACACATTTGTGTAAAAAACTAATTACATTACTCTATACATTTTCAAACACAAAAATAGTAGATGTACAAGCTTGCAGCGCAGGACAAAGTAACGCTCTGTGAGCTTGTATATCCGCTATAGCCAACATATAAATGGATACATTGGTTTGAATGATTGTGATACTGTATTAATAAGACATTTAGCTGGATTGTGTTGTAATGTTTGTGTCAATGTATTACTTTCTTTTTTTTAAGATGGAATTGAATAGGATTAGGATTAACAGTGAGATTATTTATTATTGATAAATTAAGTCCTTATTCAGGCTGATAATGAACTTTTACTTCACATCAGCATCTAATCACTCTAATCACTCTAATGACCGTCTCACTGTTAATTGATCCTTGGATAATCTCCTCACTACAAAAAATACACTTCAAATGCTTTCATTTGGTCCATTGCAAGTTCTGAGGTATGCCGGTCTGGTTGTTGCAATATGTTACAGCAACCTATCCAAAGTTAAAGTTAGGGCCTGTCAGAAAAAGACAAAATGAACTGCCACGTTGTGGGAAGTTAACATATTCCTGTTTGACTGCATAGGCTACAATGGAAAGAGATCAGGACGAGATAGATACAATATTGCTGTAATTATTTAAACTTGCATGTTGTTAGTGGAATATTTCCTAAACACCCACATCAGTAACTCCCACAGAGACTGTTTTGGTTCATAGAAGGCTTCTTGGGAATCTCAGTGCTAATGTTGGTGTCAGTGTGGAACTCTGGGAAAACACTGTGCTGTGTATAGTCAGGTCCCTTATCTATTTTTGTTGGATTTTTGTGAAGATTTGTAAAACTATACATTTTTGGAAAGGTTATTGTCCAAGGAATCAGAAAATCAATGTTTCCATTTGCCCATGTGTGTTTATGGTGGCCATATTGGAATTTACAATATGGCCACCATAAAATTACTTTTTGTAATATCTCGGCCTCTAAATAAGCTGGAACATTGATTTCAACTGCTAAACCTACATTTTCAGGGTCAAGGAATCCAATGGTGGTAGTTATAAATCTCAAATAATTACAAAATAACCCTTAGATGCATGACTGAGTCCATAACGGCCTGGTGTGATTGTTTTCTTATTAGTTTCACCAAGTAATTTTGTCAAATTATTTTGAAGATTTACCAAAACTATAATTTTTTTGGAAAGATTATTATCTAAGGAATCAGAAAATCAATGTTTCCATTTGCCCAGAGGTGTTTATGGCGGCCATATTGGAATATGTTTTGTCATATCTTGGCTTCTAAATAAGACGGAACATTGATTTTAATGGCTAAACCTACTGTATATTTTCAGGGTCAAGGAATCAAATGGTCCAATTATCATTTCATTTTTGTATCATCCCATTGAAATACATAATCCACCATATGAGTAAAAAACCGACACAGCCCAGGCAGTAAGTCAGACACCAACTCAGAGTTATTTTATATTTAACTGTGAACTTTAAATGTTTGTGTAACCATCTTAAACATCATGACATGTGTAAAATCATAGACAGTCTCTATGCATCATCATAATCATTACTAGTAAGATGCCTCAGGGCGACATGCGACCTTGCCCTAAAGGCCAATTCTTGGCTATCTGGCCAGTGATGTATATCGGACCAGTTACCCAATCTCAACAGTGCCTGTTGAAATTGGCAGAACATGCCCATACTGTATATGGGCATTGCCAGATATGAAGCCAGGAGTGTGATGTCAGAGCAGCAAACCCATTCTGTTAAGAATGGTTCCCCTACATCACAGTGACATCAGAGCATGATGATACTGACTGACTGAAGGAAGCACTGACACAGAGGGAGACAAGCTGCAACATTTCTCATGGTATACTGCGACCTTCGGTCGCAACAACAATCATCACTTTTGTGCATCAGAGCTTGGGAATCATCATCGTTCTGGAACTGGCTGCTGCAATGACACATGTCAATACAGGCTTAGCTTTGTAGGAACATCTGCTAGAAGAACAGTCAGGTTTACACTTGCATTGGACCATCTCAAGGATGGCCTTTGGGTCTGGGAGGACTTCTGTGGTCGTTGGTTTCAGCATGCCTATAAAGTGTTTGAAGTACCCATTTTGCAGGGGATCCAGCTGTGGATCCTTCAGAGCAATGGCTGCTTGTGTCCATGCCCTTGTTTAGACATGGACTCTCATGATTGTGCTGCTTCAGAGCTCCAGATGTTGGAGGGAGCTTGTCACTTTCTGCTCTATGTTTGCAGAACAGTATGCCATCGCAGTTCAGGAATGGTCTTGATGTTGTTTCTCTTGGGTGAGTAAGCTGCACATACAAGGACTCCAGTGTTGACAGCATTCCTTCTGTCACTTTTGCTTCATCCAAAAGCATCTATAGAGCATTGATAACGTCTTCATCTGTTTTGAGCTAGATCTGGGCATTAGGTTGGTTTTCCTTCTTTGTGGTTATTTTCTTCAAAGACCAGGTCTAAATGTATCTAGAAGCAGATGTGATGATCAGCTGTTGTACTCTAGAGTTTTGGCAGCAAGATAGTCAGATCAGCCTTAGTCTGACACCAACCTCAGGCACATAACACATATGTGTTTGATGTTGGTGTCATCTCTGACTTGATACTTAATAGAAGCTTCTACTTGTCTTTGTTTATCTCTGGTTGCACTCTTCAGAGAATCTTTTGTCATAATATTGTGTTAGTTGCATCAGTCTGTCATTGAAGAAGCCACTCAGATCCTTGACTGTCACTACAGTCACAGTGTTTTTGCTCAGCTTCTGCACAAGCACCATGCCATCCACTAGTGCTGTCTAATGACTGTAAACCCTGTATCTGTTGCATCTTGGTGGGTAGAATCTCCAGCTTGAGGTGGCTGGTCTTCATGGGGCATATCTTCTCTTGTCACACAGGTGAAATCTCGCTTTTTCGAACACACATCATTTCGACAACAGAGCGTCGGCAGGTATCGCTACTCACCCCACAGAGGTTAGGGTTAGGTTGTTGAAAAGATGACTTGTAGAAATAGTGACACGCTCCCTGTCACACAGGGAGGTTCTCCTGTATAGGGAAGGCAACCTAGCTGCAGAGTCTACCTTGGGAGCATGTCGCTGTTTCTTCATGTCATCTTTTCGACAACCAAACCTAACCCAAACCCTAACCTCTGTGGGGTGAGGCGCTTCGTTGTCGAAATGTTGCGTTGTCGAAAGAGCGAGATTTCCCTGTCTACCTCAAAACAGATGAAGATGTTAACAATGCTCTGCAGACTGATGAAGCTGAAATTATGGAAGAAATGCTGTCAACGCTGGAGTCCTTTGTATATGCATCAACATCAAGACAATCCCTGCAATGCCATGGCATCTGTTCTGCAAACACCTGGAGCTCTGAAGCAGAGCATCTTCAGGGTCCATGTCCAAACAAGGGCATGGACACAAGCAGCCATTGCACTGAAGGATCCACAGCTAGATCCCCTGCAAAATGGGTATTTCAAACACTTGATTGGCATGCTGAACGACCACAGAGGTCCTCCCAGCCCCAAAGGCCATCCTTGAGATGGTCCAATACAAGTGTAAATCTGAAGTGATGAAAATGATTATGATGATGCTAAAAACTGTATATGATTACACATGTCATGATGTTCAAAATGGTTACACAAACATCCAAAGTTCACTACTAAAATACATCTCAATAAAAATAACTTATCTGACTGACTGCCTGCCTGAGCTGTGCCATTTTTTACCCATATGGTGGATTATGCATTTCAATGGGATGTTACAAAATAATGAATGATAACTTGAACCATTGGATTCCTTGACCCTGAAACTGTAGGTTTAGCCATTGAAATCAATGTTCCATGTTATTTAAGTCAAGATATAAAATTTACAGCGGCCATTTTGTCAATTCCAATATGGCCGCCGCAGACATCTGGGCAAATGGGAAAATGTATTTTCTGATTCCTTAGACAATATCCTTTCCAAAAATGTATTGTTTTGCAAATCTTCAGAAATAATAATAATATTAATAATAATAATGCAAGAAAACAACCACGCCAGGCCGTTTCGGACCCAGTCATGCATCTAAGGGTTAATGTTGTAATTATTTGAGCTTTATAACTACCACCATTGGATTCCTTGACCCTGAAAATGTAGGTTTAGCAGTTAAAATCAATGTTCCAGCTTATTTAGAGGCTGAGATATTACAAAACGTAATTTTATGGTGGCCATTTTGTAACTTCCAATATGGCCACCATAAACACATCTGGGCAAATGGAAACATTGATTTTCTGATTCCTTAGACAATAACCTTTCCAAAAATGTATAGTTTTGCAAATCTTCACAAAAATCCAACAAAAGTATAAATCAAAGCATAAGAGACCTGACTAGTAGTTCTAGGCTGAATGCTCCAGTTTACTGTACTGGAGGGCCTCAGTCTTGTTGTCTTTTACTCACGTGGAGTGTGTTGCCTCTGTGTTGATGGTGATTTCCAGTGTGTGACCAACATGGGTGTAGAGCTGTGCTCTGTTAGCCGGGGTGGGAGGCAGGAACCTGGGTAGAGACTGTCCCTCTGTACAGCTGGGTACTGCTCCATCCACTGAACACAAAGGGGAAATATTAAACATTTTCAGGGGTCTTCAACGTTTTCAGGCCAGGGACCCCCAAACAGATGGGGAGATGGAGCAGGGACCCCCTACCACCTCATAGGGTGGGGGGCGGGGCTACAACATATATTGTACATTTATGTATAAAAAATGTGTTTTATATGTATAAACCTATTCATGCTTTTATTTATTTTTGAAGCGGTGAAAACCGCTTCCAATGAGTGGCTTTGTGTGTCCCACGCCCATATATGGTCATTTCAGTCCAGAATGAACAGTTTTTTTCGAAAACAAAATGTCTGTCACCTCATGTCCATATATGGTCATTTCAGTCCAGAATGAACAGGTATTATCTGTCCCGTACATCCAGAATATCAGTCCAGAATGAATAGGCTTTTTCAAAAAGCAAAATGTGTGTCCCATGTCCATATATGGCCATTTCAGTTCAGAATGAACAGGTTTTATCTGTCCTGTACGTCCAGAATATGTGTGTATAGTGTCCCTCCCGGTCTAGTGATGATACTTTGAGGATTGGTCAAGCTTCACATGATAATTCGGCCCTTCAGATAAAATCATTCATTCATTCAGAATATATAAAGAATGTAGAATTCAGAATATATAAAGAATGTATAGATCACAGAGTTCATAACTCTAGAACACATAGAATAAAAGTTCACCGCTTCACTTCAAACCGAGGTTTGATTTTTTACTTTTGTACAAGGTACAGTGAGTATAGGTGGCCGTACCACTGCCATTTATACCTTAACTGAGAATCATTATCAATTCTATCAACCATCTGTCAATTGCACACTATACCTAATCATGTATACAAGCTATTCAAAATGGACAGAATCATGGTTTATTTTGTGGAAAATGTTTTAACAGTATTTAAAAACGAATAGATTTGTTGGACCTCCTGCAGTACCTCCGCGAACCGCCTAGGGGTCGCGGACCCCCTGTTGAAGACCTCTGTGTGGTTAGATTATTGATTTGATTAGATTATATTTTACTTTATTAGGACATTATCTGGTAGAAAATTGACCTCTAAGGGTCCATTTTAGACAAACTAATAGTTTTGCTGTGTACCTTTGACTACAAACTGTAGAGGTATATAGCTGAGATAGATGGTAGTGTAAGTGGACTGAGATCCTCCAGTGTCTGTGAGGGTGATGGACTGGTTGGGATATTCGTCCATCCACAACTGGACAACGTAGAGACCCTCATTACTGCTGCTGGTGGCAGCAAATGACAAAGTACAATCCTGAAAGAAGAGAGAAGGAACACAGGACAGGAAGAGTAAAAATAAAAAAAATAAAAAAGAGAGAGAGAAAGAAAGAAACAATGGGTCATATTTCTATGAAGATGTGATTATAGAAAAACAGTACAGTATAATCATAGCAGTAATTATGAATATAGTAGTACAAAATAAACACAATTTTGATAAAAAAAAAACTGTGTTAACATCAGAATTAAATTAGCATAAAATGTGTATTAGCTTGTGAAAAAGCATTCAACTCACGCTTGATATGCTGAGACCAGAAGGAAGAGCAAGTGAAGGAGTGCATCTAACCCGGTCTCCATCTGGGTCAAATGCTAACAGGTTGAGGTTTCTCACACAGTTAGAAGGAACTCTGAGAGACAAAGAGAGACAGAAGGGAAAACAGAAAGAAAATGAGAGACAGAATGACATTATATAATTAGTAGAAGTACTAGTACTATTCAGGGGGGTCTTTTTATTGTTCATTTTTACAGACTGCAGCTGAAGTCCTTGTCATGTCTGTCTATCAGTCCCTCCTGGTACACACAACACCACTGACCACTTTAACATGCTGAGAAAGGCTTGAGGCCAAAAAGCTATCAATAAAACTTTTTTCCCCCTTCTCCTTTTACAACTGGCAGTCTTGACTGTGGGGGAGATGGATTGATTGATTGATTGATTGATTGATTGATTGATTGATTGATTGATTGGTTGATTGATTGATTGATTGATTGATTGATTGATTGATTGAAGTATTTATTAGACGTTTTGCATAGGAAAAGGTACAGGTTCATGTACAGTTCACTGATACAAGGTCAACTAAAAGGAAACTCGGGTAAAGGCTTATTTCCGTTGAGATCTTTCTCTTTAATTCTTATGCAGTATATATTATCAGAAAATCCCTTGAGAACTAAACAGTTCAAACTATAGGAGGGTCAGGGGGTTTAGGCTAGGTTTATTGTTATCAGTTTGGAGCGGCTGCCACCTGTAAGTGTTTTTTTCAGGGCGGTTTTAAAGGATGCTAGGGATTGGCACTCCTTTAAGGCCTTCGGTAGGGCGCTCCACATTTGATTTTAGTGGTATACCGTAGCAGGAGAACAAATTAGAATTTTAATCAGTTGAGTGTGTGTCGCTCCCTCAACTTTTATGACATGTAAAATATAATAACAATAAATAACTAATAACAAATTATATTTAGGGTATATTGTTGTGTTGAGTATAATAACAGAAGAGAAGTGTATTATGTTACCGTAGTGAAGGTATGATGGTGGTCTGAGGAGACCTGTTGGCTTTCCCAGTGTCTGATCTGGTCTGGAGGTTCACCCACATTAAAGCAAACCAGTTCACAATGTTATTAGTGTTACTTATCCAGTTACCACCTCTTAACCTGTGGGAGATGAGATTATTATTGTTATTATTAAGTTGACATGAACAGTATAATAACTTTATTTATTTCTGTCCTACTTTTTCTCACACTGTCTCAGATGAAACAATTAAAGTAAATCAAAAAGTAAAGCAAAAGTTAATTAAATAATGACAAATCATTTTAACCATCCCTAATTTGGGCATGTGATCACAGGCATTTTTATTTCATTATTAAAATATCATAGCTACAAGCTCACAACCAGTCTATCAACATTGTGTTATGAGCTTGTAAATCTACTATTTTCACATGTTTCGCACAGCACACATACGCACGCACACACACACACACACACACACACACACACACACACACACACACACACACACACACACACACACACACAGTATATATATATATACAGAATGACAATTATGTAATATTATTATTATTGTTATTATAGAAAACAATCATAGAATACATGTTAAGAACACAACAGTTTCAGCCCTACATAAATGATTACAGCTAAGCAGTAGTGAAGGGCAATCCCGTTCATTTTGGTGAACAAATCATTTTGTTCACATTCACGGTAATGATCCATTCACACGATCCATTCAAGTTCACCGTTCATAGCACGATCGTCCTGTGAAAAACACTATCGCAAAGCGTTTTTATTACGTCGCCCGTACAGACCGCCCTCCCATCCTGTGTGCCGGGGGCTATTAGGGAAACGGGGCGGGGGGATGAACGAAAGTGTGAACGACACATTTTAAGGATTGAACGAATCGTTCACGAGTCTTGCTAATGATTTGATTCTTATGAACGAATCACTCATGAACGACACATCACTACTAAGCAGTCAACACATAAATGTCCTATAATTTACACTTGACACATCAATGGACAAACTGTCTGTTTCAGGGATTGAACCTTTGATCTTTAAATTCAGATCCTCCCATTTAGCTGAGTCATGCAGAGTGTCTGGTCCATAGCGTTGGGAGGGAGTTCTCCTTAACGCTACATGTATGTCAGTGATGATCTCTTGCGACCGCAGGAAACTGCACACCTCTCGTCTGTGGTAAAATAAAAAAAATACAGTTTTCCTACCAACCAAAACAAAGACGGCTTTTGGGAGTTGAAAGACTACTTTCCTTGGTGTAAAAACACTCTGAGCCCCCCACCTCACGTCTAAAATACACATTTCACAGAAGGCAAAATCTAGTCAATGGACATTTCTATAGACAAGATAGGGGCGCTAAAAGATTCTCTTTTCTGGCCAAAAAATATTCTCTTTTCTGGCCAAAAAGTGAATTTTAGACGTGTTTCCACAAAGGAAAGTATAGGCTTTCAACTCCCAAAGCCGTCTTTGTTTTGGTGAGTTGCAAAACTATATATTTTTATTTTTACTACAGACGAGAGGTGTGCAGCGTTTCCTGAGGTCGCAATTAATGGATCATCACTGACATAGCTTTACGGAGGACTCCCTCTAATGCTATGGACCAGCGAGGCAGGCTGGATAATTAAATACAAATTAAATTACCCGCTGTTTAAAACATGAAAGTCGAATAAAATTATATGAAATGTTATTTTTTGTGTTTATCTCTCTTCACTCACATCATGTAGAAGTTAATGTTAATGGGAACCAGTCGAGTCATGATTCCTTCTCGTTGACACCACTCTGTGTTGTTCTGCACCGTGTTCACCTCCAGTAGGGTCTCACTGCCACAGTCCCCATCATAACACTCCCATGTGTCTGAATCTGTGCAGGATGTGAAGGCTGTCTTATAGCGCAGAACCACCTGTAATTATGAGATGATGATATAAAAGTTATACATTACATGATGGGGTGAGGTCGCTTACTGCTAATTATTATTACCCTAATAATAATTATTATTATTATTATAACCAAGGCATTGCAGGTTTAGTTTTATTTTTGATTAGTTTTTAAAGAGGGTTAATTTCCTATTTAGAATGTTATGTTTTAAGAAAAGGCTTAGTTATAGTTTATTTATTTTAGCATTCATTTTATTTCTAATATTGTATGGGCTTGTCAGGGGAGAGATTCAAAAGGTTCAGAAAAGTAGTGAAAATATCTCATCTACAATCTCCTGACACATCTGGATGTGAGGCGTTGTGAGATTGTAGATCGTCTATTTTCACTATAAGTGAAGCATTGTGGCACAGAGCTTTAACATGGCTCAAAACTGGCACAGCTAACTTGAGCTATGATTTTAGTTATGGTTCACTTTTTCAACACATAATACAGTTTCAGTTGGTTTGTTCTTAAAGCAGCACTATCTAAAATTGCATTATTGCGACCGTCAGGTCGCAGTTACTACTAAAACCTCCACCGGCTGTCTGTCAGTCAGTCTGTCAGTCAGTCTGTCCGTCACGTCACACTTTTCCCCAACTCATATCTCCGCCACCGTTGCCCCAATCCATGCCAAACTTTGCACACACACTCCTTGCCTGCCAATCCACAACCTCCACCCCTCCAGGGACCCCCGGAGCTCCAGGGACCCCCTTCCGCCGCTGCCAAAAAGTGCAATAATGACCAAATGACCACCCGAATGGGGCTGTTCACAGGGAATACCCGGGGACCACCGACTCCTGGTGCTCCAAATGGATGCAAAAGTGGTCGCACCCCCTAGTGGAGGACCCCCGCAACTGCAGCGCACATAAAATGCCGTAACTCGGGCTAGGAGCGACCAGAAGAGCCGGGGCCCGTACCCACACGTCCGCCCTGGCGGCGCCAAGAGAGCCATCAACATGAATCTGTCCCATATAGTGCCACCATCAGGCCCATTTTTCCAAAAACATTTTTGGACACTGCTCCTACAGATTTTGCCCTAAAATCACGCAAATCGGTACACAGTATGTCTAAAATCAACTCATCAACATGGATCTGTCCCATATAGCGCCACCATCTGGCCGATCTTTTCAAACACATTTTTGGACACTGCTCCTACACATTTTGCCTTAAAATCACGCTGCGACCTGACGGTCGCTTATCTCCCAATTAGGGAGTCTTACTGGTATTCTATACAAAAACAGTTCATAAGTGCTGCTTTAATAAAGCCTTGTTTTTATTTCAGTTACGTGAAGTTCATACTAGTTTTTGTTATTGTGTTAGTTTAATTACAGTAACTATAATAATCTTGACCTGTGCCTACCGTCATAGATCCATTTGCGTATGTGTCCTTTGGCTCATAGGTAATGACAGTTCCATAAAAGTTGTTCTGTTGGGCTCCTGCATGCTGGGCTCCACAGAGCAACAGCAACACCACTGCTACTGAAGACACACTCATGGTTTACTGAGGGAATGTCAACCCCTAGTAGGTGTTATACACAAACACGTACATGCACGCACGCACGCACACATGCCCACCCACATACACACACTCACACACGCACACACACACACACACACACACACACACACACACACACACACACACACACACACACACACACACACACACACACACAGAGCAAACATTTTCAACATTTGAAACAAGAGATGTACCTGGTATGAGGAAAGAGACTGTTTCTCTGGAAAGGAGAGGCAAAGACGACTTCAATATGTACGGTATGTCTCTGTAATCAATCAAATAAGGATTACTAACCTAACTAACATAAGCATGACATTTTATATGACTGTCCATCCCTTCCAGTCTTTCATTTCACTTATTCTGCTGTTCATTATAATGTCTTCTGTGAATGTATATATGTACAATTAACAGAATTGGTCTATTTCTGTGAAGCAAAAATGCATGCCTGTTTGGTTGGAATGCAAATCAAAATCCACCTGCTCTCTATTTTTAAGAATCAAGGTGTCTCGATCTCCTCCTATAGGTGCAGTTCACTAGCCTGGCAAGCCAACCTCATACTGCATGTGCATTCACTCTCTCGTTCCTTCCCACCATATGAGTCTGGACTTTGGGCTATAGGCAGCTTGAAAAGTGGAAAGGAGTACTTGCCTTGACAGACAGACTCCTCATCACAGTGAAGCCAGACAGTCAGTGCCGGTTCTAGGACTCAGGTGGCCCTATGCAAGATTATTTTAGGTGGCCCCCCCACTGATGATGCGCGCGCAGGGTGCGCAACATTTTGGGTGTTTATTTTTGTTTAGTTTTTTGCTGATACGGGCAGATTTGGGGGTCTCAGCACATTGATTTATTACTGACAGACAGTGACTGAGCAGCCGTGTGACTGGCAGGCCACAACAAACAAAGTCATAACCACTGCAGCACAGCATCGGCACACAGACACAACTTAATAAGGAAAGACTATGAGGGGGCCTGTTGGCCACTGGTGGAATGCATAATGCAATTTGCAACCTGCATTCAACTGTGGCATATTATCAAATTATTCTGTTGTGTCTTGTGTGAGATCTTTGTTTTATCAGTGGCCAAGCCATGAAGTGGCAAAGGCCACTCATTGATATTGTACTTCATCATTTCTATTCTTCCGCCACTTTTACTCCAGTGGCTTGACCGTGCAGTCGCTTTTTATGAAACTCGGCAGTATGGTAGAGGACCACGAAGCTCGCAACAATTGACCAAAGGCTGGCGCTGTAGGAAGCCTTTGAAAGTGCGAACTTTGAACAGGTATAGCTCATGCTCTGTTTGACGTACAGCCATGAAATCTGGACACACACGTGTCTCCTCATGCCGTACAACTTTTACACTCTGACTTTTGACCTCTGACCTTTAGATCTCCCAACATTTTGTATTATATGAAAAACAGTAAAAATCTATCTCCTCCTGGGATTTTCGCGTCACGTACACAAAACATTTTTTACATGAACTTTGGACCAATACGGTCAAACTGTCTGGTCGGAATTTTTGTGAAACATTATTTTTTAATAATTCACTGAATATTGCAGTGTTATGCAAATTACTCTTCTGCCTCTAAATCATACATGCAAAGTTACACATTCATGGCATTTGGCAAAGATGTAGAGGGTATAGTCCAAATATCACTGAAACCAATCTTATTCCAATTGGCCAAAGGGGGGCGCAATACGAAGCGTTTGAAAATTCAAACTTCAAACGGGCATAAGTCATGACTCGTTTTGTTTGAAGACATGCAACTTGATTACACGCGTGCCTTGACTCAAGCGGAAGACATCTGTGTCTTTGTTAAGTAAGCTCCACCCTTAGATTTTCCGCCATTTTGAGCAGTTTGTGAAACGCTTAAACCCGCTTTTATTCTGTAATTTTTGCGTCACGTGGACAGAACTTTTTTTTACATGAACTTTGGATCAATATCAAATTGGAACATTCTTTTTTAATAATTCAATGAATATTGCAGTTTTATGCTAATTATTCTTCTGCCTCTAAAACATACATGCAAAGTCACATTTTCATGATGAAATACTATAGAGGGTTAGTCCAAATTGTTGAAACCAATCTTAACCCAATTGGCCAAAGGGGGGGCGCTATATCATTTTGAAAGAAAATAAGATTGCAGGAAAATTCCAGAAACACTCACTTATATTTACTCAGATTACCTTTACTCTGAGCCTTCAAAATATGGAAAAATCATTAAAATATTGTGGCACTCTGCTATTAAATCATTGTTTAATAAAAGGCACTCAGTGTGTCAAGTACATTACATGAAACCATTTTTTTTTTAAACATGACTGGTCAATTATGTGTGGCAGCCATAGTGTAGTGGTTAGTGCTTGTGCCTCATATGTGGAAGGTTGTGAGTTCAAACCGTTGGGTTGAGTTGATGTTAACATCCTGGATGCCCACGGTGTGTGCATATGTTATAATGTTGACACGTCTGATCTGGTTTTATATGAAACTGTACGGGGCTGGCACGACTGAAGAGAAGTCCGGTTTCCCTATAGAGGCCAGTGTTATGAAATTCACAAAAGTGTATTCATCTCGTAATCTAACTCCAGATCACGTTCATGTTTAAAACGAGCCATTCTCTACCGGCCGTAATTTTCCTGTACCTGAGTGAAAGAAAATGTGATCACTCAAAATTTCAGAAATACTCAGATTACATTAACTCAGATTACGTTTACCCCAAGCCTCCAAAATATGAAGAAAACAAAACAATAAAATACTGTGGCACTTGGTGATTAAATCATCACAGAACCTGGCTGTCTAGTGTAGAGGTCAGGGCATATGCCTTTCAAGTGGAAGGTTGTTTGATCGAATCCTGCCTGTGGTTGATATAAATATAAAATCATGACATTTGGTAGACTTATACAGTTTGGGTCCCTGGACATTGTCTGATATGGAGCCTTCCCCAAAATGCCCCTTCTTGATGCCTATTTTAATATCCGCCATTACCAAATAATGTATTTTGCATCATAACTCCTGAACCAAGCATTATAATACAAACTATGCGATGTCTACACCTATGTTGTGATGGCCAAGGATTACAATGATATCATGTGCAGCATCATAATCTGACCAGGTGAATAGTATCACAGTATTTTATGTGTGTTGCATACAGTCTTTTGCATACATGTTGTGTAGAGGCCAATTTGTGTTTTTACCTATAACTCCACCGATTAGTGTAAAACTTTGTATGCACACTTCCCAGAGGCCAAGGAAAACCTGTGCTCTGCATTTTTCACATCTGCCTTTTATAGCGCCACCAGAAGGCCGACTTACAGTATGTAAAACTCATTCTTCGATATTGCTCCTTCAGATTTTATCCGAAAATCACACAAATCAGTACACAGTATGTCTCTACAGTGATGCAATCATGACGGATTTGTCCGATATGATATTCTATCTAATTGGCTAACATTGAATTCCAAGGTTTGCAGGATTGCTCCTTTTTGAACAAAATGCCTCAAATCATGAACGCAGCCTGCTATGTGTGTGTGTGTGTGTGTGTGTGTGTGTGTGTGTGTGTGTGTGTGTGTGTGTGTGTGTGTGTGTGTGTGTGTGTGTGTGTGTGTGAAATCTTGCACACACATTCCCACTAGGCCAAGGAACAGATGCCACTCTCTCACTTTGGCCTGTTATAGCGCCACTAGCGGTTCAACTTTTGCAAAAGACATTTTTGGAACAAAATGTCTCAAATCCCGCATGCAGCGTCCGATTGCCGTGAAAGGCCCAAGAACGCGTGGCACCCTTTTCACTTTGGATTATTATAGAGCCACCAGGAGGCCAAAAAAACCTACCTGACTGGCCGGAGATCTGTTCTCGGAAGAACACTGCTTCTAGTTTTGCTTTTATTTCTTTTCCCACTTTTCTTGCTTTTCCTGCTTTCCCTTACTGCTTTTTTGCTTTCCTGCTTTTTATGGCTTGGCCACTTTATCGCTGCTTGCATTCACCAGGTTAGCATTCACCTGCGTCTGCACGTTAGTGTTAACCAAGACGGCAGGTTAGAGTTCGCCCACGATTCGGAATGCTGGCCGCTCGAAACAATGGCACATCGAAACATCACTACGCGCCCTCATGTATCACCAAGTGTCATTATGTGAAACCTAGCTGGAGAGTGGATTCAGTTGTCATCCCAAGTCTCCCGGATGTTGCGGGAGTCTCCCGGAAATCAGCGTTTCCTCCCGGACACCTTCGAGTGGCACTAAACCTCCCGGAAATCCCAGCCGCTCCCGCAAATACTTGCCATATCCGGCTGGATCCGGTCGAAAAAAACAGATCTGCAACCCGCAATGCGGTCGTCGAACTGTCAATCTGGCAAATGAATGATTGTAATTCACTGTGGGAGATGTGGGCGTCTAAAAGTGACCAACCACTGGTCCCAGATGCAGACTGGGTTCTCTTCTCGAGAGTCGAGACTCAAGCGCGAGAATATAATCAGCTCGTATTGTAAACAGACAGGTTTTTGACAGGTCTTGCTTAAAGGAGCTATAGTCAACTTTTTCATTGTAGGGCCGACACTTTGTTTACATCCTAGTCTATAGACTAGAATGTAAACAAAGTGTCGGTCTGACAATGGTCAAAATGATTATTTTATCATTATTTTACGCTTTTTGTGGTCATGTTTGAATAGAAACAAATATATGAAGCTTATTTTTTTTATAAAATATTTTCGAAACATTATTTTTATTTTAGCATCCGTTTTTCAAGAAAAGGTTGACTATAGCTCCTTTAATATGAATGAAATAACAGTACTTTACAACTGTCGGTTCTTTTTCGCTGGACATACAACTGGACAAGCTGCATCAGCCTGTGCGACGCACGGCAGCCTGTGTCTCACTGTGACATAACTTTCTCCCAAATAGGTAAGAAAGACATCATTCTATAAATTAACCCGATTATATTAAGCCTAAAATGGTTCCGCCGGCCCGTGCAGAACCGCTTTTAACAGTTTTTCCTGCAGAAATCCACTGCAGGAGGTAATAGATGGGTTTTAACATTTTAAAAGGAATTTTCCATACCCCTGTTTACATTTTTAATGTAATGACATATTTTGGTTTTATTTATTTTTCATTTATAATGTGAAAATATATGTGTCGGAGCTATTCACTGTTTTGTATTTCACATTTATTTATTTGTTGATTAGATTTTGGTAGAATTATTATATGCATTAATATGTCAGTATTTTGACATGTATTTGCTATATTATTTGATTCCTATTTGTTATTTTGTTTTGCTTAATTCAGTTACAGATATTATTTTAGTTAATTTTGAGTTACAGCTAAATACTGTTATTTTGTAGTTAATTTGGCAATTGGGGTGCACAGGTGAATTTACTTAACAGTCATCAGGCAGGCTCAGCACTCAGATTTAGATTCAGTTTGACACCAGGAAGGTGTACAAGTTTTTACCAGGGACACAGGGCCAATGCATATATTGCCATCATGCTGTATTGCTCCAGAGAGATGAATAAAACACCACAAAATGCACTTAATGGCTTCGACATTGGACTCATTCCCTGCGTAAGATCCACTTTACCTGGTGCCTCAGTGGCCTTTTGAAATGGTGTGTGTTTGGAGGACAAATAGCCACTACATTATGTGATGCCATTTTGAACGGCGCTGTATGTACAGTATAATTACTAGTGACTACTTTTAAACCATTAACCATTAATGAATTAATAATAAAACTAGAAAAGAAAATTTCGATGAAAGTTTAAGTGTGCCTGCAGCTCGCTAAGTCTGTGCAACCTTGTGTAGCGGTTGGTGTTAGTGTTTCGTTTTGAGAGGGTTGTTCCCCCTGAAAAACACGTTTTGGCATGAAACGGTTACGTTTTGCGCGTTTGTGGTGCCCCCTATGGGTCGAAGTGGAAATGCTTTTAGGTATATGTTCAGTATAGCGCCCCCCACTTGTGGTTAAAATTTGGTGTTGACTGGATGTTTCGTTTGTGATTTATGGCTACTTCTTACAAAACGGGCTCCTCCCGCTAACTTTGGAACCCTGTTACGGAAGAACGGTATGGACTATCAAAATATCGTTTAAATATGTTTATCGCATGAGTCCATAGATCGTGTGTATCGATTTTTGTGACATTTGGAGAAAATATGTAGGAAAAGGAGCAAAAAGTGTGTTTTGAAGAAAATTCAAAATGGCGGAAAATCTATCCTGACGCAAATGGGCGTGGCCTATATGAGGAGATGCGTCATGACCCAAGGAATCCAGGGAAAAAGGAATTTTAATTTTCCGACCCACGGTTCAAGAGTTACAGGCCGAAAGGTAAAGTGGACTGTTATAGCGCCACCATGAGGCCAACTGACGAAAGTATTTTTTATTTAATCCTTGATATCATTATAAATCTCCTCTCCAAGTTTTGAAACTGTAGCCCCTATGGTTTGCGAGAAAAAAAATATTGAATGTGAGTTTTTGCGATTCCCATTATAAGTCAATGGGTAAAATTAATTCACTAATAAATTAATATCAATTAAACTATACAACTTTTCTCTTAGAAAAGTAATAGCACCCCATTCCCGGCCGAGCCGCACGTTTTGATGTATATATTGCGGCGGTGGCGTAAATCGTGCGGCACTTATTACGTGCCGAAATTTTGTGGCGAAACTATGGACTTAATTAATTAATGACTTAAAGGGATATAACACTTTCAAAACTTTTTTTTCGTCTAATCAGGCTTGTATGAACACCCTGAACAGTTTTTAATTTGCTTCATTCAGTATTTAGATATTTGATGTAAATGTTACCAGCTCCAACACGCCCAGGCCCTCTCCACATACACACCCATTGTAACTTCAAACTCCATTTTAACCATGATAGATTCATTAAAAACACACATTATTTTTTCTGGTGACTCATAATACCCTCCTAATACGTGAGCAGACCGTGTTTTTTCAATAACTTTTTTCATTTATTTTCAATAAAATATTATTGTATTTAATGTTTTCCATTTTCCCAAAGAATTATTAAAAATAAAAGAAAAAGGTTATTGAAAAAACACGGTCTGCTCATGTATTAGGAGGGTATTGTGAGTCACCAGAAAAAATAATGGGTGTTTTTAATGAATCTATCATGGTTAAAATGGAGTTTGAAGTTACAATGGGTGTGTATGTGGAGAGGGCCAGGGCGTGTTGGAGATGGTAACATTTACATCAAATATCTAAATACTGAATGAAGCAAATTAAAAACTATTCAGGGTGTTCATACAAGCCTGATTAGACGAAAAAAAAGTTTTGAAAGTGTTATATCCCACTAAGCACGCCGTCTAAAAGTGGTCTAATAGACGTATAGATTTGGAAGTTTTTTAGTGGTCTAAACTTAGACTAGACGACTAATAGACTTCTAATAGTCGTCTAAATGTAGACGGTCTATATTTAGACGACTATTAGAAGTCTATTAGTCGTCTAGTCTAAGTTTAGACCACTAAAAACTTCCAAATCTATACGTCTATTAGACCATTTTTAGACGGCGTGCTTAGTGGGATCCCTTTAAGTATGGCGGATTACAATAAGTGTTTTGCCATTGCATGGCAGGCACACTTAAAAAAACATGTCTCACTGCATGGACTCCAAGGTAGCCAGTTTCCTGATACTGTAGCAGACAGCCAATAAACATAATAAAATCACATGGTACATACTGTATACTCAATAGATATAGACGGCAGGAATGAATGGGGAAAACGCCAGCACAAATTCAATCAGCATTCTAACAAGCCATGTTTCCATAAACGTATTCTAATTAGGGAAGCGAATTATCAGAAATGCGTATTAACTTATGTTGCTATGATTTTTTCTCTTCAATGTCCCACGTTGCCATGGTTACCATAGACTTCCATGTAATTGCGCAATTGTGTAAAAAGTGCACGCCCATGCCTAGATGATGCACCACGTGTGTGCACACTGTTCACAGCTTTCAAACAAAAAATCCGCTTGGAAATCCGTTCAGGCATTCATGATTTATCAGCCATTATGTTTTCTTCAGATGTAAACAAACATGGCTGCCATGTTTGAAAGAATGGGTTGGTATGGGGGTTAAACATGCAATTTCGCGATCGCGATCATGCCTAATACATTTCTGGAGGTCCAAAAAAAAAAATTTGAAAAAAAAAATATTGATTTTTCTTTTTTTTCTTTTTTTTATTCAAAAACGGCCCAAACTCGGGAAACTCGGGGTTGGCACAGGGGTAGTACCTTTTCAAACTCGGGAAACTCGGGGTTGGCACCAGATGTGTTAAGACAAAGCAAATTTCGCCCGTTTCCATTTGCGGGTGTCATTCGAATTAGCGACGGTCGCATGAGTTGACAGAGTGCTCATCCGGCAAATTTCAGCGTCCTCTGGAAGGTGGCCGATCTGCAAGCTCACAGCGTGGTGCGGAGACGCAGATGCGAGCTGTTGTGAGCTTGTAGATCGGCCACTTTTGGCACGCAACACTGTGTGATGAGGAAGGGTTAGCCACGGATGGCTTGACTCCGGGAGGTGAAAATGGGAGGAATTTACACACAGTCCATGTCACTCCGTGTCTAACAAACAACCGGTTTGTTTTGTGGGCTATAAACGCTATACAATGGACGTTAAGCGGCAGGGGAAAGTGTTAAGTTGGCGGACGATATGGACCCAGAACGTCATAATGTATTTGCATTTATTGTCTGACCCGTTTCCATTCACAAATGCGCATTTAGTTTATTCGATAAAGCCTCAAAATCCACCTCCTCCAAGCGGATACATTTTTTTGCGGATAATGAAAGTTTATTCGCATTTTGAAGTGTTACCATAAGAAGATTTTGCAAAGAGGCTTTATATAAACGCCACTACAGTCAGTGTACTTGGAGAATATATTTAATGGGATGCTGGGGACATGTGACTCACCAGGACAGGGTCTGACGCTACATATCATGGCTTCCACTGCCTTGCCCTCACACGGCCTGCCTCCATGCTGTGCTGGATGGTCGCTGCAGGTGCGGACTCTGGTCCTGGTACCTTGACCGCAGGTGTGAGAACATTCTTCCCAGGAGGACCATTCTGACCAGTTACCGTCCACTGTCACATAATAAAGAGCACAACCTTGATATTGAACACACAGCACATGCTCGCATGTAGTATGTGTGTACCTGAAACTGAAAGCGTGTACTATACACCTATAAACTATATACTATAACCCTAACCCTAACTTCATTAAAACTAACATTGGCAGTGATTGAGAGAAGACAGAAGGCCATGAAAATATTCACACTATTTATTGGTGAAGTATATTATTGTGAATTTCAGACAAAGATTCTTGCTAAAGTACTATATAACCCATCCAACTACAGTATGTGGAAACTGATTGTATTACTACAATCCGACAAGGCAAAAGTTATTTGTAAACTGGGAGCTTTCCTAAAGAATGCCTTGCCCTTGTTCAAATAATGTATGCCATGCCCACTTTTCTGCTACTTCTGTTTGAATATTATTGTAATGTTTGTTATGTAATGTATTCTATTTATGTACAATATTTAATCTGTGCTCCATACCATGTGATGAGTTAAATAAATGATGATGATGATGATGAAAGGAGGAGATCAACGTCAATGCAAATGAGCCTGCCCAGCATAGCTCCACAACATTCTGGTAGGCTTCACTCAGACTTTAAATTTACCAAACTTCCTCGCAGCTGGGTTTTACGGTAGTTTTAGTTCTTCTGAAAAACCTTCTGAAAAAAGTTACTTTTTTCAGAAGGTAACGCTGTAACGTAACAGATTACTTTTTAATGGCAATAACGTAACATAAAGAGTTACTTTAAAAAGTAAGGATACCCAACACTGCACCTGTCAGCACATCCAGTAGCCTACTTACTTAGTACTTAGCAGAGGAGAGGAGTATATGTTTCAGTCATGCTCCATCTCAAAATGTATGTACAATGCACTACACTGGACTAACAGCCACAGGAGATAATCGAGGGGTTTTAACAATTTAACCTCTAACATATGAGAGCCTGTCTGACACTATTTAGGTTGATTTCTATATTGATTCATCCTGCTATTGTTGTCTCCACCAGCCGAAGGCTGAGGGAGAGTATGTTTTCCCCTCCGTCCGTCCGTGCGTGCGTCCGTCCGTCTGTGCGTGCGTCCGTGCGTCCTCGCAGTTTGTGTGCAGCTAATCTCAGTCGCCGTTGGCCCGGTCGCTGCCAAAGTGAGCACACATATTCCCTGGATGCCAATCTAGAACCTCTGCCCTAAATTTTTCAAATGGGCCTTTTCTAGCGCCACCTAGTGGCCGATGTTCGCAAAACACATTTCTGTGCACTACTCTTACAGATTTTGTCCAAAAATCCTACAAATCGGTAGGCAGTATCTCGACAGTCATGTGATCGACACGGATCTGTCGGAATTTTGCATATTCCATCCTGATTGGCTAAGATTGGCTTCCAAAGTTTGTAGGATTGAGCCGTTTTGAACAAAATGCCTCAAATCCCAAACGCAAAGTCCAATTATCATGAAATCGCGCACACACGTTCCCACTAGGTCGAGATAGAAATGCCACTTCAAATTTTTGAAATCATCCTCATGGTGGCGCTATAACAGGCCGATTTGTGGTTTTACCTATAACTCCATCGATCAGTTTCAAACTTTGTAAGCGCATTCCCTAGAGGCCAAGGAAAAACCCTTTCCCTGCATTTTTCACATCAGCCTTTTATAGCGCCACCTTTGGGCCGACTTATGTAAAACACATTTTTGGATATTACGCCTTGAGATTTTATCCAAAAATCACGCAAATCGGTACACAGTATCTCTATAGTCATGTGATCAAGTCCGATCCGTCTGATATTTCATATTCCATCCTGATTGGCTAATATTAGCTTCCAAAGTTTGCAGGATTGCTCCGTTTTTGAACAAAATGCTTCAAATCATCAACGCAGCTTGCGATTACCGTGAAATTTGCCACACATATTCCCACTAGGTCAAGGAACAAATGCTACCTTTTTCACATTGGCCTGTTATAGCGCCACCAGCAGGTAGACTTTAGCAAAACACATTTTTGGAACACAATGCTTCAAATCATGCATGCAGCGTCCGATTTTGAAAGATCTATGGTGAAGAACATATGCCACCCTTTTTACATTGGCCTATTATACAGTAGCACCACCAGGACACACTGCCTGGTGGAGACCTGTGCTCGGAAGAGCACTGCTTCTAGTTTGTATCTGTATTCTGTACCCGTGTATGCAGACATCCTACCATGGACATTTTGCAGCGTGCATGCTCCCGGGCTTGTGCAGACTAGGAGTCAACATTGGTTCAAATGTTTTATTTTCAAAGACCACCATAACTCTGTACACTCTCAGAGTTACATACCTGTTATTGTCTTTCAGGGCTACTTATGTTGTATGTTAGAGGCAATCTCTAATTATAGCATAATACTGTAGCAGTCTTCAAAAGCTAAGAATAAATAAAATGAATACATGCCTGTATATTTAAATATAAAATACATGTTTACCATTCTTTGGTAATGGAGAGGAAGCAACTGAAGGAGGAACTGGAGGGGAAGCACTGTTCCGAGAGTTGACATCTGGGAAGCCAAATATGTACACAAACACAGCCACACTCGCAAAGACAAAGAGGCATGCACACACGCAGGCCAGTACAAGTAGATTGCCTACACGCATAGACGCACGCGCGCGCACACACGCACACACACGCACACGCACACACACACACACACACACACACACACACACACACACGCACACACACACAAACGTTGAGGGTAAACAACAATGTGCTGGGTTGGGCCTGGGTAAATTTCTCACATATTTGTCTCCACCAGCCGAAGGCTGAGGGAGAGTATGTTTTCCCCTTCGTCCGTCCGTCCGTGCGTGCGTCCGTCCGTCCGTCCGTGCGTGCGTCCGTGCGTCCGTGCGTCCTCACAGTTTGTGTGCACCAAATCTCAGTCGCCGTTAGCCCGGGCGCTGCCAAAGTGAGCACACACATTCCCTGGATGCCAATCTAGAACCTCTGCCCTAATTTTTCAAATAGGCCTTTTCTAGCGCCACCTAGTGGCCGATGTTTGCAAAACACATTTCTGTGCACTACTCTTACAGATTTTGTCCAAAAATCCTACAAATCGGTAGGCAGTATCTCGACAGTCATGTGATCGACACGGATCTGTCCAATTTTGCATATTCCATCCTGATTGGCTAAGATTGGCTTCCAAAATTTGTAGGATTGAGCCGTTTTGAACAAAATGCCTCAAATCCCAAACGCAAAGTGCAATTATCATGAAATTGCGCACACACGTTCCCAGTAGGTCGAGGAACAAATGCCACTTCAAATTTTTGAAAACAGCCTCATGGTGGCGCGCTATAACAGGCCGATTTGTGGTTTTACCTATAACTCCACCGATCAGTTTCAAACTTTGTAAGCACACTCCCTAGAGGCTAAGGATAAACCTTTGCCCTGCATTTCTCACATCAGCCTTTTATAGCGCCACCTTTGGGCCGACTTATGTAAAACACATTTTTGAATATTACTCCTTGAGATTTTATCCAAAAATCACGCAAATCGGTACACAGTATCTCTATAGTCATGTGATCAAGTACGATCCATCTGATATTTCATATTCCATCCTGATTGGCTAATATTGGCTTCCAAAGTTTGCAGGATTGCTCAGTTTTGGAACAAAATGCCTCAAATCATCAACGCAGCTTGCGATTACCGTGAAATTTGCCACACATATTCCCACTAGGTCAAGGAACAAATGCTACCTTTTTCACATTGACCTGTTATAGCGCCACCAGCAGGTACTAGGTAGACTTTAGCAAAACACATTTTTGGAACACAATGCTTCAAATCATGCATGCAGCGTCCGATTGCCATGAAAGATCTAAGGTGAAGAACATATGCCACCCTTTTTACATTGGCCTATTATACAGTAGCACCACCAGGATGCACAGCCTGGTGGAGACCTGTGCTCGGAAGAGCACTGCTTCTAGTTATCTTTTTTTTCTACTTTTTTTTACACATCAAACATTATTAAAACATACATTAATAAGTAATGGACCTCACACATTAAGGACATGCTAATGTGTAATTAAGATAAAAATCTGTAAAAAAAAAAGGATTTGCTTTAATGTTTTGATACCTTGAAAGCCTTACATTCTATATATATATATCTTACATATAGTAATTGGAGAAGGGCTCCATGGAGTCACAATGGCTTATGCTCCCTATTCCCAGCAAACCACTAATCCTAGAGGTTCCACGCTTGGCATATGTACTGATCAGTACTCTGCCAATGTTATAGGCACATTTGCCACCATCAATGTACTTACATTAGCGTACAGTTAATATAAAACAAAATTATTATTCAGACGCTTTTTAGCCAGCTATGAGCGGCCATTTTGCCCGCTAGGACCACCCATTACCAACTGCGCATGTGCCAGCTGTTGTTATATGAGCGCTCTGCTCTAGTATATATATATATATATATATATATATATATATATATATATATATATATATATATAAACAACATGTACTCACATTTTGAACACTTATGTCTGCTCTGAGGCTGTGGTGGATCTGATATGTCAAAAACCTGTAGAGTATCTTTGTGAGTGGAAGCCATGGTCTTCTCTGGATGAGGCACTGTTAACAAGCAAAGAAGAAATGTAATCTTTCATTGGAAGGGGGAGATACTTGTAAGTGCCACTTAACAATTTCAACATTGAACCCCCACAATATAGTTTCATCTACATGTATGAAAGTTGGTACACACCTGTATCATGTCCCGACTTATTACCAAAAAGTCGCTTGGGGACTTGACCTAAACCCAGCGGGAAGTCAGACATTTTTGAGCGGTGGTAAACCGCTCCATAGAGTGGCTGTGCGTGTGTCTGTAGCCTTTTTCCTCAGCGTTTTGCCATGGCAAAATGTGTGTACGTAGCATCATGTTTGTCTAGTGATGTCATCATTGTGTGTTTGTAGCCTTTTTCCTCAGCGTTTTGCCATAGCAAAACGTGTGTGTGTAGCATAGCCTGTACATCCTAGACTCAAATCCTAGTCTGAAGACATTATGCAAGCACGACCACCGCTCACTTCACATTGGCTGTGATTTCTTTAATTTATTGTGCCGTTTTGCCATTTTCATGGGTTATACATTAACAAACTCCTCCTAGGAAGATGGTCAGAATCACCTCAAACTCGCATAGCAAACACAAGAGACCTTATAGATGAAAAGTTCAAAAGCGTGAATTTTCATAAAGAAGCATCAAACTTCACAGCCAAACAGGAAGTGAAAATAGCTGATCTACAAGGTAACTTATTTTTTCCTCTTTTTGATGTAACTTTTGAGAAGATTGACATTATAGACTTGAGGGTGGTGTCATTGGAATCAGATCAGAGTAATTGTCTTTCATTAATTGAACTTGGCTCCATGCCCTTTTCTGATATTTGTAAAACTCTGTAATAAGTGTAATAGTTCAATAAGTGTAGCCTACTGTAGGTGTAATCTTACAATAAATGCGAGAAGTCTCTGCGCGCGCGCGCGCGCGTGTGTGTGTGTGTGTGTATGTAATCCGCGTATCTCGAAAAATCACATTAAACAGTGTCGCCACCATGGTAACAGGTAATAATGTCTGTCTGACATGATGAAACTAGTGACCAAAGTTTCAGATGACTGACCTGGTCACGGAACACCATATATACGGGCATAAAAGAGAGCCAGACAGACAGAGATAAAATATCTCCATATAATTTATGGGTATGAAAGGGACACAGACAGACAGACGGATACAACGGGTATTGCACAACCTGGCGTCAATGGTGACTATTCTGCAGGGACATGCTGGGACCCTGATTCAGCCCGGGAAAAAGAGTTAGAGAGGCTCTCATTGCGCGCTATAGCGAGAGATCTCTCTCTATAGCGCTGCTGCTACTCAAAGATTTGCCATGACAAGCCAGTGGGCCAATTACATGAGTTATATTTTGTCGTTGTCGGGTGGAAACCTTGTATGTCCAAAACTGTTTGTTTTGTATTATCATTTTAAGAATGATTTAAACTAGTGAAAACAGCTGATCTACAAGCACACAATGCCTCGCACCGCGAGGCGTTGTGTGCTTGTAGATCTGCTATTATCACTACTTTTGTGAGACGGCCTTGTATGATGAAGCAGGGCTTTGCTTTGTGAAGAAAATCTACACATTTGAAACTTGGAGATACGAGAATGGAACGAAAGCCGACATTTAATTTGTATTTTTTATTTTTTTTCCTAATGGCCGCCCTGGACCAGCCGGGAATGAACCGGGAATGAACCGGCCGTTGCCAAGGGGCACTGGTCTGGGTTCTCCTTGCCTGGTTAATAAACCAGACTGCACTCAACACCACCCCCTGGCGGTACTGGTGTTAAAGGCTGGCACCGCCAGGCAAGGGTTCTCCAACATTACTTCTGAGACTCCTCAGGGACATTCAATCCCTCATATACTGTGCACACCCCCATGCACAAGACTAGTCATATATAATTAGAATAAAACATATACATAATGAGAATATATCACATCATACATAATAAGAACCCGTAAGACTCCCTAATCGGGAGATAAGCGACCGTCAGGTCGCATGTATGTTCTCTGCAAAAAGCAACCTCATGGTGGCGCTAGAAGAGGGGCATTTGAGAAATCAGGGGCGGAGGTTGTGGTTTGCCAGCCAATGAGTGTGTGTGCAAAGTTTGGCATGGATAGGGGCAACGGTGCCGGAGAGGGCCAAAAGTGTGACGGAGGAGGTTTTCGTAGTAACTTGCAACCTGAGGTCGCAATAAATCTATCATAAATATCAAATTTGGCCGAGGACCCCCATCTGTGCAGCACGGCATGTTATAGATAATAAAGATTATTGTCAGTGCATTTGGTTAGACCAGGAGGTCTTCAACAGGGGGTCCGGGACCACTAAGGGGTCCTCAGACTTACTACAGGGGGTCTGCCAAATCTTTGGGTGATAGGATTATTTTTTTTACATTAACCACTCAGCAAATTTCTCAGCAACTTCCTGGTGCTGACGTCAGCTTTGAAGGGTAAATTAATACAGAAATTGCTGGACTTCAAGCCAACAAATCATTATTTCGAATGGTAAAGTAAATTATAACGCTTTGTGCCTTTTACTATCTTGTGTTCTTGATCATGCTAACCGTATTTTATACATTACTATTCGGAAATTGCATTAAATTAGCGATTTCTGTGTTAACTCTACTAGCCCTTACCCGTTCAAAGATATGAGCTCCGAAATGATGTTCAGTGTGTGGGTTATGGGATGTGCACTGTTCACACAGTATATGAGGGATGGAAAGTAACTTTAACTGGTGCTTGCATGATAATATGTAGGAGCATCAATGTAAGAAATACCCGTTTCGTTTAATGGCTACAGAGATACTGTGTTCCCGCCCACATCCCCGCCACTTTCCGGGTGCAGAGCTAAAAAAACATACCGAGTAGAAAGGAGGAGGCTCGCACACCGTCTTAAGCTCCCAAAGTAATAATTTTATTGCAACGTTTCGACCCGCAGTGGGTCTTCGTCAGGCATGGCGACATACTGGGAAGTTGCATGTTAAATACAAGCACACCAAGTGGAGAGTAACAATGTACACAGCTGATCAACATGTTGTAATCAAAGTAACCCCACCCCCTCTCATTACCACGGTAACAGGCTGCAGTGACCAATGACAAGCCTCTGTAGGGTAAAATACATATTAAATTTTAAATTTTATCAGGGACTAAGGGGGTTGGGGACAGATTATTCAGGATGCAGAGTAATAAAATAAATAAACTGCACAGAAAAAACAAAACATTGTGTTGAGTAACTCAAAGTCTACAAAATGTCACCATTCAATTAATCAAAATACAGCATATAGCAATATATAAATGTAAATATAAGTAAGAACAGGAAGGGCATCAAAACAAACAATGACAAATGCAATAATAATGCAAATATTAAAAAGGCAAGTATACAAAATAAACATAAAGTTAACCTAAGAATGGTTTAATGTCAAATTCCTCGTTCAGGCCGTGAGGGGCCATAGTGTTCAGTGAGTAAATGTAAAAGGCCTCGCGTTGAAGCAGAAGCAAGAACCAAGTACAGGGCCAAAGGTTACGTTTATTTAGGATTGATGGTTTGTTAAATGTGAGAATACACATTAATCCAAAATGTCTATGAAGATATGACATCTATGACAAAGTTTAATCTGCAACAAAGTTGTATACAACATGCAGTGGGGGTCCCTGCGTCATCTCTCTCTCAGCTAAGGGGTCCCTGCTTCATCTAAGTTTTGGAAAACATTAGTAGAATCGGGTTAAACTTGGGTAACTGAAGAGTTGTACCCCAGGAATCATAAGGAATGCTATTGGCTGCCGACGGTCTGGAACTGCAGGGATACATGGGAGAATGTGATCGGAGCCTCCCGATATAAAGCACACGAAGAAGAACACAGTCGGCTGGTATCAGTTTAGTTGGCCACGCCCCCCGCAACTTTATCATCAATGGGACCATATTTGCACAAAACGCATATCATGGTAATTGAAAGGCAGTTTTTCACTAGCGACAGAAACCATAAAGTATTTATGATGATGTTTAGAAAATCAAAGAGAAAAATGAATGGGATTCAGTGGAGAAAAAATATTTTTGGTACCTCGCGGGGCCCGGGGGGAAAACAGCGCAACTAGCGGCCAATCATGGGATCTTTCTCTTCCGGGAAAGCTTCATGAATAATCCAGCAAACAACACCCCTGGTGCGTGCGTGTGTGCGTGCGAGTGTGACAGACAGACAGACAGACAAACAGACAGTTGTTCCCAAACCAACTCAGCAGTAAAAATTCAAAGAGATTCATTCATACATGTTTGATGCTCTTCTCCCCTTCAGTGAAGAGTCTTCACCTAAATGTTGACCAACACCTCTGTGAAACAAACTGCTCTGTGGCCACACACAGACACACACACACACACACACACACTGACACACACACACACACACACACACACACACACACACACACACACACACACACACACACACACACACACACACACACACCTCCTTCACCTACAGTAGATGTTGGCAAACAGTGGGTGGACGTTACACACTAAAAACCTTAAGAGTGGGGGTTTGGTCAAACATCTGTGATTGGCTTAACAGCCTTGTGGACGGTCAGTGTGTGTGTGTGTGGGTGGGGGAGGGGGGCAGGGGGGTCATGCTATCTCTGGAATTCCTGCATGTCCGAACTAGAATGACAGAGAGAGGGAGAGAGAGAGAGAGAGAGTGTGTGTGTGTGTGTGTGTGTGTGTGTGTGTGTGTGTGTGTGTGTGTGTGTGTGTGTGTGTGTGTGTGTGTGTGTGCGTGCGCACGTGTGTGTGCGTGCGTGCGTGCTTGTGTGTCAGTTGGAATCAGTAGATGTTGTGTGGTCACTGTCAGGTTGTCAGTGGGGGAAACATTTAAACTCTCACTTGTTCCTTTCAATTCACCACACACACACACACACACACACACACACACACACACACACACACACACACACACACACACACACACACACACACACACACACACACATCCCACTAGCCTTACAGTAGCTACTGAAATGATTCTCAACCGTTTGAATTTCATAAAAGTTTGATCTGCATTAGAACACAGACCCCCATTTGATAGCATGTTTTAAATCTGTGGGACCCCAAATTCTGTCCCATAAGGGTCTATTTTGGTTCCATTTGTACACTCTCAGAGTTACAGACATGTAAGCAACCATATTCACCCCTGATAAAAAAATATACATATATAATGCAGAAGATAATTAATATATAACACCAGATTGCTGGAAAAGGGGTTTAAAACATATCTAGTCCCATCCCTTCTCGCTCTTATCATTACATCATTGAGAATTATGACAATAGTGCATGCTGATTCATAAGCATAACTTTTATAGCTTCACCTACACTACACCACTAAGATACCCATGTACCTGGCAAAATACTTAAAATACTTTATAAACGTTAAGGACGTCCACAATTACAACACCAGAGGCAGCGCCACAGATCACGTTCAACCCAAAGTCAACTTAAACAAAGGGTCAAACTCGTTCTTCTGCTATACAACCAAAATGTGGAACACCCTACCGAAGGCCTTAAAGGAGTGTGGTTCCCTTGCATCCTTTAAAATCGCCCTGAAAAACCACTTACAGGCGGCAGCCGTTCGCAACTGGCAATAACAAACCTAGCCCAGCCTCCCCTGACCCTTCTTCGTATTTACCTACTGTATATATTTTTTGCACTGTTTTATTATTTTTATTTACTTTTTTTTTTTTTACTATATACTGCATAGTACTGTGTTCTATCCGTCTGTCATTCAATGTTATATGAGATACTTCAATGGTTTCCTATGGAAATAAGCTTAGTCTTTTCTAGGATCTCCTTTTAGTTGACCTTGTACCAGTGAACTGTACCGTCATGAAACTGTACCTTTTCCTATGCAAACTTCTAATAAAGTCTTCAATCAATCAATCAAATATTTAACCTGATTATGTTGTACATTATATTCCGGCCTGTTTTATTTACTGCATATTTAGACCGATTGATTGAATATTAATCAGAAATGCAGCACCTGGTATGGTCAGACATTAAGGCTAAAAAAAAGTCCTGGGAACTTGTTTTCATTGTGGTCCTGAATATCCATACTATGGATATTCATCTCTGTACCTCTATCAAATAAACAAACACGTGAAATCAAATTATTATCATTATAATGACCCAAAAGAGAAATGAGACGTTTTCCCGGGACCCAAACTAGTGAAAATAGATGATCTACAAGCTCACACCGCGTCGCTTCGCACTGTGTTGTGAGCTTGTAGATCGGCTATTTTACTTCTTCAACATCTGTTTTCTAATTTATGGAATTTCTTTGATTTTTATTTCAGGCCTATTTATTTGTGAAATTACTCAGAAAAATGATTGACTTCTTTTTTATCACTTTATTTTTTGGTAATATTTTTTTGAAAATGTTTTGAACAAAATAATTAAAAACAAAATGTAGGAAATTAAGGGACCCCTAAATCTATCTGCGACCCACAAATGGGTCCCAACCCGATGTTTGGATAGCAGTGCTATATATTAGAGGGTAAGCGCATGCATGAAGGGAGTGGCAAGTCGAGTGGCAAAGCTAGTGACAAAATGAGTTTAACATTGTTTTATGCAATCAGATGGGACTTTTCAGTTTGGATGTTTAAGCTGTCAAGGGCAGAAAGTAGATTTTTTTTGCCACTCAGTAGGCGTTCCTGCATAACTTACGGGTATGATGATGTCACGCGCATACCCTCTATACGTAGCTGTGGTTCTCAACCTGTGGGTCAGGACCCCCTGGGGGTCCCCAGTTGATTAACTAAATGTGCAACATTGTTTTCTCACTCAACAGTAAACAATCCAACATAAAGTTTAAGTGTATAGAGGGTATCTGGCATGTTTCTAAAGTGTCAATTTAAGGACGTTTTACTCATTGCATGCCAGGCCCGATAGTCCCGAGATTATTTCAATGTCTTTCCCTGCCAGGCCCGATAGTCCCGAGAATTTCCCGTTTTTGAAAAAAAATGTAGTAGGCATGATAGCAATCGCGAAATTGCATGTTTAACCCCCATTGTTTAACCCCCATAGCAACCCCATCTTTCAAACATGGCAGCATTATCTAGGCATGGGTGTGCATGATCCGTGCACTATGAATTACATGGAAGTCTATGGAGACAAGGGGCATATGAGAGTACGAAGGTATTGTTAAATGGCAGGGTATGTGTTAATACCTCTAAAATGACAAATTAAACATTGGCCAAATTGTTAAATACTAGGGACAGAAATAATGAAAATAGCCGATCTACATGCTCACAACGCCTCGCGTTGCGAGGCGTTGTGAGCATGTAGATCTGCTATTTTCACAATAGAACCGTGTTATACAAAATGTAATTCCTCAACTCTTAGTGCTCGTCAGGGTGGGGGGTCCCCAGTTAAAATATGATTATTTTGGGGGTCGCTGCCTGAAAAGGTTGAGAACCACTGCTCTATAGCAGCCGTGACAGAATGCTTGAGTTGAGGTTGCGTGAGACCAACTGGTAACCATATAGGAATAACAGTCGGTGGGCTGTGACTATATGTGACCATGCGTAGAGGAAAACCCAGGGTTTCATTCTTCATGGTATAACCTCAGGCCTGTCACTTCCTCCCCAGCTCCCCGTGCAGGCGGTGGAGACAGCGCTGTACTTTCTCTCCATTGCTTACGCTCACTCACTCACCTCTACGGAACAGTCAGACCACACACCATCACTCCAAGACCACCTGATGGAGGCAACAGTACCACCCACCCAGGGGGTTATCAATATGTCTGTACAGAGACAATGTGTCCGTGGTCAGGGGCGTCACAAGGGGGGGAGTGAGACTGAGTTACTAGGGCCCAAGGTGGAGGGCCTTAATTATTTTATACTTTAGCTATTGAAAAATAGCAGATAAGCTCACAGCCGCGCTGCTTTTGTTTGTATACAGGCTGTGGAGGAAAAAAGTATTCATATTTTTTTGTTTCTTTTATCTTGTAAAAGTATCAATAATGCAATATAGAAATGCTCTGTTATTAGGGTGCCCTCACACCAAAATACCTATGAGAGTGGAATCCGCGTTCCGCCAATGCATTTCAATGAGAGTGAAGGGGTTTCATGCCAGCAGAGGATTTCTGCAAAAACGCTCCCTTCTCATTGAAATGCATAGGCGGAACGCGGATTCCACTCTAGGTATTTAAGGGTGCCCTCAGACCAAAATATGGTCGGCAGTGAATAAACTCTTCTGGTGCGCAGCTGGCAAAAAACGCAGAGAGCATATTCCGTCCCAAAGCCAGTGACGCCCCTGTCACTCACTTCCCGCACCGCCCTCCCTCCCTGTAGCCTGTTACACTAGCGTAGCGATCCTCATCATATTTTACGTGTCAACTCTATAATGGACAGGCGAAGGGTACTCGCCCTTGCTTTATTGGAACGGGAGATGCAACAAGCTAAAAAGAGAAGAGTTTGGGTGCATGAGACTCTTGATCAAAACAAAACATCTCCCAGTCCCTTCCTGATTCTCAGAATGTTACGCCTACGCCTTCCGCCATTGAAATGCATTGGCGGAACGCGGATTCCACTCTCGTAGGTATTTTGGTCTGAGGGCAGCCTTACGAGTGAAAGTCTGGAATTCAAAATGTGCTTGAGTAAAAGTACAAAAGTATTAGCATCAAATTGTCAAGTTTTCAAATGTATAACAATCTTTTGAAAATAACAGATCTACAAGGTCACAATGTGTCGCATTGCGACACATTGTGACCTTGTAGATCAGCCATTTCCAAAATGGCCGAAATGTATAGGGCTGAAGTGGTTAATGTATGTTTTGTAATAATATAAATCAAAATCTACAAAGTAACTAGTACAGTAACTAAAGCTGTCAAACAATCGTAGTGGAGTAAACGTATACAATATTTGCCTCTGAGATGTAGTGTAGTGGAGTAGAAGTCAAAGTAAAGACAATTTGAATCACTCCAGTAAAGTAAAAAATCACTCCCAGTGCAAAGTAAGGGTGCTATTTAGTGTATGAGTCCAGAGAAGCTTGGCCAACATGACCCTGGGCGTACAACACACTTTGGACAAAACCAGATGTCGGAGCTTAGCAGGAGCACCGCTCAAAAATACCTCAACATTACAGAACTTGAGTAAATGCAGTGGTGTAAAGTAACTAAGTACATTTACTTAAGTACTGTACTTAAGTACAATTTTGAGGTATTTGTACTTTACAATTTCCAGTACTTTTACTTCTACTCCACTACATCCCGGATCCAAATATTGTGCTTTTACTGCACTACATTTAAATGAAAACTTTAGTTACTAGTTATACTAGTTTGCCGGTATAAATTATAATATGTTAAAACATACATAAACCACTTTAGCCCTATTTTATACCTTGCCTTTTTGAAAATAGCCGATCTACAAGCTCACAGCGCGTCGCATCTATTTTCAAAAATGTGGTATTTTGATACCAATACTTTCATACTTTTACTCAAGTACATTTTGAATTCTGGACTTCTACTTGTAAGGGTGCCCACACACCAAAATACCTAGAGTGGAATGCGCCAATGCATTTCAATGAGAATGGAGCGTTTTTTGCCAGTGGAGGATTTCTGCCAAAAAAACACTCCATTCTCATTGAAATGCATTGGCGGATTCCACTCTAGGTATTTTGGTGTGAGGGCACCCTAACAGAGTACGTCTACAATGCAGTATTGAAACATTTACTTGAGTAGAAAAGTACTGAGTAAATGTACTTGTACTTTACACCTCTGTATACAGGTTATCATAGATGTACAGTATGCAGATTGATGGTTTGCATGCAGGTTGTGGTTTGGAGTGATGCTGCTCGGTGGTTAGCTGTAGTGGAAAGAGTATGACACACTTTCTACCAGATCTACGCTACACCACATGCTGTTCAACCAGATGAGAAATATACATGTAGTGCCAGTGGTTCTCAACCTTTGGGTCGGGGGGGTCCCCAAATTATTTGTAGGGGTCCCCAGATGATTAACTTAATATAACACTGTTTTCTCACTCAACAGTAAACAGACAGAGTGTATAGAGGGTAACTGCACATTTCTAAAGTGACAATTTAAGGACTTTTTATACCTTTAAAATTATATTAGAGGCAGAAATTGTGGAAAATAGCTGATCTACATGTTGCGAGGCGTTGTGAGCATGTAGATCTGCTATTTTCACAATAGAACCGTGTTGTACAAATGTAATTCCTCAACTCTTAGTGCTCGTCAGGGTAGGGGGGTCCCCAGTTAAAATATGATTATTTTGGGGTTGCAGTCTGAAAAGGTTGAGAACCACTGCTCTAGGCCATGGGATGACTGAGTGACTCACATCTGTTTTCCATGTCTAGATACAGATGATATACATCTGAACATGGCTACCATGCTTTTATTTATACCAAATTGTGCTTAGCTGCAATCTGGGGTATATTTTAATGAATAAAACATAAGCTTAACCTATCTGCATGGTACATTTCTTTATGACAAATGTTGACCCTGATGTCAGACACCTTGTACTGGTTGACAAGTAGCTCTCCCAGCCAGGCTTGGATTACTGCAGTGGTTCTTTTTATTTTTTGGCTCAGGGCCTACATCTTTTATCCATTTTTTTTAAAGTTTTCATCCTTGGCGCACCTGAATTACATTGTTGCTTTACAACACCTTACATTTATGTTATATTACGATATTTAAATATGTAAATATTTCCCCTAAAATACAGCATGTCATCACGAGGAAAGTCCTTGAGAGAATATAGCGTCACTGTCGGGCAAAAACCTTGAATCTCCAAGTTTCAAATGTGTATGTTTTTTGGTAAAGCAAAGCCCTGCTTCATCATACAAGACCGTCGCACAAAACTAGTGAAAACAGCAGATCTACAAGCACACAACGCCTGGCGATGCGAGGCGTTGTGTGCTTGTAGATCGGCTGTTTTCACTAGTTTAGTATTTTTTTAGATGATAAATACAAAACGAACTGTTTTGGACATACAAGGTTTCCACCCGACAACGACGATATGTTTCCATTATAGGTCAAATTGAAGATATACTACGCCATTATCCCTATTCCGGGGAGAAAATTCACCAAAAATAATTTATCCTTGCGTCACATCACATATTGCCACGCACTGTGAACTTGTACATCGGCTATTTCTGCTATTATTTGTTTCCCAAATTTGAAACATTTGGAGAAAAAAAAAGAATGAGGTTTAACGTGGTCAGCCATGTGCATTTATTATTCACGACAACAGCATAATAGTTTCTCTGAATATGAAACAAACCACACATTTGTCAGGCATAAATAATACAGATATTTACAAGTTTAACGTAACATTACATAATGCATGTTCGACTCGAGGGAAATTACTTGTGGTCCATACAGCATAGGCCTATCTTTGCTGTCGGGCCGAATCTCACTGACTCCAAAATGTTCATTTTCAGGAAAGTGAGCTCAAGTGGAGTTAGGAGGTTTTGACCGAAGGGCTTTTTACTACTTTTCATTGGTTCAATATTATTTTAACCAACACACAGACGTAAAGGGTGTTCAATAGCACGTATTTATGAAAAAAAGAGAGGGCCAATCCGGTGGAGTTAGCTGGTTTGGCAGAAAGTGTGGAGTTAGGAGGTTTTGTCCCAAGCACTTTTTACTACTTTGCATTGGTTCAATATTATTTTAACCAACACTCAGCTGTAAAGGGTGTTCAATAGCCCTGGTTCATCAAAAATGGAGCTAAGAGGTTTTGGCCAGACAGTGACGCTATGAAAACAGTCAACGGTCACTGGTGCTGGGTGAGTTAAGTGGAGGGACATGGAGCTATATGGTCCTCTGGGTCTAAGGTGGGTCAGCAGGGGTGGACTGGGCGTCTGGCATACCGGGCCCGGCGGGCCGAACATTAGCGGGCCGTTTTAGGATAGTAAAACCCAAGCATACGGTAAAAGAGCTTACAAAACTTACAACGAGTCACTGCCTCAACCCGTTGTTTTTGATTGATTGATTATTTTATTATACAAAAATGGAGAACAGTACAAGTATAGTCAATACAATTGAAATGTAGTACAGTACAATTACAGTTGAACACCCTGCCTAAAAGGAACATCTCAAATAAGACCTTTTACGGTCTTTTTTATGTTGGAAGCCCTCGGTATACAATTCATGGACATAATAAATAGCAAGCAAAGAAAACATTCAATAATATCACAGTTATAAAAACACTATTATGTACAGGAGAGCGGAAACAAGGGGCTGGGGCTAAGGTAAGGGGGGGGGGGGGGTTGCTCACTTCTCGCCTGTCTATGGGAGAAGTGATAACTACCTCCTTCTCTGTCCTCCTGAGGATGCCAGCGAGAACTATTTTTGACCGGTTTGAACCAAGATGACAGGGAATGGATGTCCCAGTCCAGCCCTGTGGGTCAGATTTAGGTGTGTGGCTGTTGTTGTAGTAGTGCTGGTAGTGGTAGTGGGCCTGGTAGTTATACTGGCGGGTCTGTTCTTTGCGTCCAGGAAGGCCACACTCTTCTGGGCCCACGGTAATGAGGGGTCAGCGCAGAGTCTCTTGTCTTTCACCGTGTAGAACCTGTGGGCAGAAAGGAGAGGTCAGTCTCAAGTTAACACATTGATCAACACCAAGGGCGTCACAAGGGGGGGACAAGTGGGACTGAGTTACTAGGGCCCAAGGTGGAGGGGCCTTCGTTATTTTAAATTTTTGCTATTTTTGAAAAGTGTGCTAATCTTTGAATACCGGTAGCCTACAGTATATGTATTTTTAAGCGAACATTTGTAACTCAAATTTTGCTTCTGGGGGGGTCCCTGGAACTAAATATTTTGAGATGGGGGTCCGTGACCAAATGCATATCACTTTGAGTGTCCTTCACACGAAAAAGTTTGAGCACCACTGACATAGAAACGTAGTTTTTTCACTTGCACAAAATGTCCACGATTTTTCTAAAATAGCAGATCTACAAGCTCACAGCGCGGTGCCACGCTCATATAGTTAAAGCACAAAATAATGTGTAATAATGCGTTCCCAGTCTAAATGGGTTAAACCCCCTCCCCCTATGAAGAACATTCATGGGTGGCCCGCAGTGAATCCTTGTGCCCAGGGCCCAGAATTTGGTGTGACACCCCTGATCACCACTACCACCACCACCACCACCACCACCTATTGAGTATTGATTGATTAACTAATTACACATATTAACACATTGAACACTTAATAGGCCTACAGCAAGCACAATTTACCAAGCTATGTTAAAAGGATAATGCAAAAATAGCTCTGCATGGGGGCTAATTGATTCCATTGTGTTCCTACTGTATGTGCACTATGCTACAGTCAGTGTGTCTGTTCAGTGTAGTCCTGTGTTACTAGCTAATATCAACCAAATGGAATTTCCATTTGTTTCCAACAGTTTTATCTTTTTAACTGAATTAGCCTTATTCCTATTTTAGTGTCGCAATCAAGAATGCAAGAAATGCAAGTTAGATAAGGTCTACATGAATTGTACAATCTATAAGGCCGTTGTACAGTATGTGTGTGTGACACGACAAAACACCTTGAAACATCAACTTTGTCGTGCTGACTTACTGCCTCTGTCTTATTGTGTTTTGGCACAATTTGTACACTTTTAAAAGCTTGTTTGGGAAATAAGGTGTGATATAGGTGTGATACAAATAAAGTGTATTATGGCATCTAAAAATGTGTAGCATTATGCTATATTAAAGTTATTTGGTTCTTTGGACTTACACCAAAGCAGGGATGGCACAGGACTGGGTGCTCTGTCTGTAGTAGCTGCTGAGAAGTTGTTTTCGTATGGTGGTTTTTTTGATCTCCCTGCAGCAGTCTCCTGTTCCACCTGTTGAATACAGAGAAATGGGTTTCTTTTTAGAAGAAGGTCGGAAGCGGCTTATTGTCTATATCAGACAGGGGTGTCACACCAAATTCTAGGCCCTGGGTACAAGGATTCACTCACATTTTGTGCTTTAACTACTGAAAAATAGCAGATATACAAGCTCACAGCGCGGCACCGAGTGCCGCGATGCGAGATTGTAGATCTGCTATTTTTGAAATATCGTGAAAATTTGTGCAGAGTCTGAATATTTCAAATCCTTCCATGTTTTTTTGAAAAAGCTATGTTTCTATGTCAGTGGTACACTTTTTCATGTGAAGGACCCCGAAAATGACATGTATTTGGCCACGGACCCCCATCTCAAAATATTTAGTTCCAGGGACCCCCAGAAGCAAACTTTGAGTTACGAATGTTCACTTTGCAGATTTGCACACATTTTCAGGCAAGTTATAAGAAACTCCTTAAAAGGGTTGGGTTAGGTCATGCAAAGCAGCCTTGGTTGTAAACAATTATGAGGAATGTACATCTAGAATATTTGTCTGTTTTTGGGGGGTCTTTGATATAAGAAATCTTGGGAACCACTGGTTTATAACCAAAACTAAGACAAATATACTGACACAATTCTCTGTTTCAAGCAGGAGAAAAGAAAACATGCCCATAGTCGCTTATCAGTGGTTCTCAACCTTTTCAGACCGAGACCCCAAAAATAATCATATTTTTACTGGGACATCGAGGCGTTGTGAGCATGTAGATCGGCTATTTTCACAATTTCTGCCTTTGACAATTTGGCCAATGTTTAATTTGTCATTTTAGAGGTATTAAAACGTCCTAAAAATCATCACTTTAGAAATGTGCTATACACTTAAACTTTGTGTTGGTTTGTTTACTGTTGAGTGAGAAAACAATGTCGCACATTAAGTTAATCATCTGGGGACTCCCCCCAAAATAACTTGGGGACCCCCCTGGGGGGTCCCTCCCGACCCACAGGTTGAGAAGCATTGGCTTATATTAAGCAGACATGACATGTTGAACGTACCTTTAGCCGAGGCGGTGGGCAGCGTGCAGAGGGCAGTGAGCAGGAGTATAGGCAGGTAGAGGCTCTCCATTGTGTGTCTATAGATGCTCTCAACAGACCACTGATGTGTCTGAGCCGCCGTGTCTTTTTAAACCCACCACCTCCAGAGCCCCGCTTCCATCCAAGCCCTTCACAGCTCATCATTGCACCCCCACCTCTAGGCTACTGTTCATGGAAAGTACAGCGTGGGTTTCCCATACCACATGACTACAGAGTCTCCACCAGCAAAAGACCCTCGCAGTTGAGTTGCCACTCACTTTTTCCCATCGGGGGAGTCGTGGGTGGGCTGATAACTCTCACTTTCAAAAGGAGAGCAAAAACAGAACATCTATAAGCCCGATTAAGCTTGATTGCTATTCATCATATATAAAAGTGTAAAATATATTTTCTAAATATATTTTCTTGTGTGATTATTGATTAATGGCTTGTGATATTCCTTTTTGACTAGGCCTATATTGTTGTGTAATACATGGGACTTCAACAGGGGGGTCCAGAGTCACTACAGGGGGTCCTCCAAATCTTTGAGTGATAGAAAGTTTTTTTTTTTTATCCTTTTTTATATTAACCACTTGAACCCTAGCGTCCATATTCTGAGAACTTTAGCCAAAAATAGCAGATCTACAAGCTTGTGAGCTTGTAGAGTGGCTATTTTTGGCAAAGAGCTTTGGAGTAAAGGGGAAAAAGAGCAGACTAAGTACAGAGTGAAAGGTCAATTTTATTTATATTAAGTATTGACGGTTCAAGTGGTTAAATATCTGAAAACACAAATTGACATGAATCCAAAATACACTGATTGTGCTGTCAATTCATCTCTCGCGCAACTAAGGGGTCCTTGGCCTGAAAACGTTGAAGAGGGGGATAGGGTATAGTCTACTGTACTGTGTCTGTGTTTGAACAGAAGGGCACATGTTACCAGGGGTGTCGCACCAAATTCTGGGCTCTGGGTACTTTAACTATTGAAAAATAGCAGATATACAAGCTCACAGCGCGGCACCGAGTGCCGCGCTGCGAGCTTGTAGATCTGCTATTTTTTTTAAATCGTGAAAATGTGTGTTTCTTATGTCAGTGGTGCTCAAACTTTTTCATGTGAAGGACCCCCAAAATGATATGTATTTGGCCACGGACCCCCATCTCAAAATATTTAGTTCCAGGGACCCCCTAGAAGCAAAATTTGAGTTACAAATGTTTGCTTAAAGATTTGCACACATTTTCACAACGTTTCAAAAAATAGCTAAAGTATAAAATAATTCCAGGCCCCTCCCCTCCACCTAGTAATTCAGTCCCACTTCCCCCCCTTGTGACGCCCCTGCATGTTACTACTGTGGTAAAGCAAGCACTCTCACAACCCACACACACACACACACACACACACACACACACACACACACACACACACACACACACACACACACAGTTCCGCTGAAACCTAGTATGTGGTGGTTGCTACAGTACATGCATGCATAGCAACCTGGGTTCAATGTAGTTATTATTTAGTCATAAGCTCTTGTTAATACTTTTTATTGGTTCAATAGATTTATAAAAACCCACTGGCACACTTAACCACTTTCTACTGATATTGCAAGCAAATTGGAAATGACCTACCTGTGTTCCATTTTGGATGCAAATCTTTCCAGTGATACAATGTCAGCGACAATCAAAAATCACACATGAATGTTCTTCATGGGCTGGGAACGCATTATTGCACATTATTTTGTGCTTAAACTATTGAAAAAATTGAAGATATACAAGCTCACAGCGAGCTTGTAGATCTGCTATTTTTGAAAAATCTTGAAAATGTGTCTTTGAATATTTCAAATCCTTCTAAGGTTTATTTTGAAAACCCTATGTTTCTATGTCAGTGGTGCTCAAACTTTTTCATGTGAAAAACCCCCAAAAATTATATGTATACATCTCAAAATGTTTACCCCCCAGAAGCAACATTTGAGTTACACATGTTAAAACAGAATTAATTTCCCAGTGGATTACTCGCGACTCGCCACACTTGCAATCTCCCAGTTCCCTGTCTAGTTTCATGTTGATCTCATGCCGTCATGGTGATGGTGCTATGAGGATGTCAGTCTTGCCCAAATATGGAAAGGCAGCGTCTTGCACACATGGGCGTTGCTAAGGCCTGCATGGCAACAGCTTGTGGTGTGAGTGAGGTAAGAGCAGAGCTCTGCTAGGCCTGTATAAGGTGTTAATACACGGCAGACTTCCTCTTTATCCCACTGCAAAAGGATAAACGGTCTTAACACTCCCACTTCACCCCATTGATAATTCTTCATCTCATCGACGCGAAAGGATATTTAGGACTTCCAGTTCATCCCACTGAGACCAGATTTGTCCTCACTGAGAGAAAGAGAACATAAGGAGACACATTTTTGACGTTACACCTTCACTCCTGGAAGGAACGGGTCTGAATACTTCCTGACTCTGTTCTCTTGTTCTAAGTGTACATCGTCCCTGACTGACAACTCTCTATAAACACATGAACAGGATTACGGCCTATACTGCAAAAATGGTGACCGGACAGATCCCCCCAGCAGCCTGTCAGCAATTCACCACCAGCCGCGTGACCAGCCAGGAACGTGAAGACCCAGCCAGGCCAACATCTTGCAGCCATCAACAGTTTACAAAGACTTTAACTCGACCGGGAGAGGTAATACTAATAACCCATCAGATGACTGACACAATAAATAAATCTCACGTCTGTAAACAGTGTCACAAGGGTTTCCGTCATTTAGCCGACCTGAAGAAGCACCAGCGCGTCCACACCGGAGAAAAACCTTACCACTGTAAGCCGTGCGGGAAGAGTTTCAGCCACGTGGGTGACCTGAAGAAGCACCTGCGCATCCACACGGGAGAAAAACCGTACCGCTGTGAAGAGTGTGGCAAGAGTTTCAACCAGTTGGCTCACCTGAGGTCGCACCAGCATGTCCACACTGGAAACAAACCTCACCTCTGTCAGTATTGTGACAAGAGTTTTAGTCAGTTGGCGGTCCTAAAGAGGCACCAACGTATTCATACTGGAGAAAAACCCTACCTCTGTCAACAGTGTGGCAAGAGTTTCAATCAGTCGGGTGACCTGAAGAAACACCTGCGTATCCATAACGGGGAAAAGCCCTTCCATTGTAAACAGTGTGCCAGGAGTTTCAGTCAGTCGACTCACCTGAAGAGGCACCAGCGTATCCACAACGGAGAAAGACCATACGTCTGTCAACAGTGTGGCAAGAGTTTCAGTCATTCAGCTAACCTGAAGAAGCACCAGCGTGTCCACACGAGACGAAAGAATCGCGAAGAGCCAGACGTAGGAGCGGTTCGCACTGCTTTAAGAAAAGGTCCACCAGGGACGTGCAGAGAATGTTAGAGGGGCAGGGGCTGACATTTCTAAAAGTCACGTGGGTCGCGCGTGGGTCGCAGCGCGACACGTTGTGAGCTTGGAGGTCGGCAATTCAACATAAGATGATGCATTCAAGTTCAGGAGAGTTTGGACAAGGTAATTCTCTTGAATGCTGCCTTCAGGCATGGCATGAAAAGAGGGTATTTGTATTTCTTTCACCATACTGAAAACTGCATTTAGTCTGGAGAGGGCGCTTTTTTACAGACAGATAAAAGGGCAGGGGCTCAAGACCCCTTGATGTATAGGCTATGTGTGGGTAAAATCATTTCGACCGGATCAAAATCATTTCCACGGAGGTTAGGGTTAGAGTCGGGTGTCGAAAACATGATATGTAGTAACAGCGACACGCTCCCTATGTGTGCACGTGCCTGGTAAACTGTGATAAGACTTTCAGTCGATTAGATACTCTGAATGAACAACCCAGCGTGTCTACACTGGAGATAAACCTTTATCACTGCTAACCGTGTGAGAGTTTGAATTAATTAATGAATTTCAACTAATTAGACCAGGAGTCGTTTTCCAGCCCAAGGACCCCATAGCTGAGAGTGAGACAAAGCAGGGACCCTCACTACTTGTATGATACACAGTGTATTTTGTATGCGACTTGATGAGAGCTTTCAAAGCTAGCTCACTATACGAGCTCACTATACGAGCTAGCTTTGATTGTCTTGCCGTTGAGAAATTTGAGATTTAACATGTTTTTGAGCGGTGGTAGACCGCTCCTATACGTGGCTGTGCGTGTGTCTGTAGCCTTTTTCCTCAGCGTTTAGCCATAGCAAAACGTGTGTGTGTGTAGCATAGCCTGTGTACATCCTATACTCAAATCCTAGTCTGAAGACGTTATGCAAGCACGACCACCGCTCACTTCACATTGGGTGTGATTTTTTGTTTGTTTGCTACATTATCTTTGATAATGGATTGGATTTATTTTAATGTGTATTTTCCCCACATGTAATTGTTTGTAAGAATAAATACATAATCTAAAGATGCAATTGGAAATTGCAAGTGTGGTTGTTGACGTGACTATTCTGCAGCAAGCTAACTGTCATGTGAAGCCAGACCAATCCTTGAGCTAGCACAGGGGTGGGCAACTTTGATGATGGTGAGGGCCACTATATTTCCACCTTCACTCCAGAGGGCCACTATATTTCCACCTTCACTCCAGAGGGCCACATTGCATATTGCTACGTCCTACTTTGTCACTTTCTGGTATCTCATACAAAAGAAGCAAAAATAGCCGATCTACAAGCTCAAAACGCATCGCAGTTGAATTGGAATCCTGAAATATTTTTTGTTATTTTTTTAATTGGAATCCTGAAATGTAACATGTTGATTTAATTTCAAATGCATTTAGTTATATACTCATGTTAACTTTATGAATTAAATACAAATACATACATTGGACATAAGATAAATACATTTTAATACTACTATGCCAGTCATTAAGCTACTAATATATACTGACTTAAAGCAGGTCATGTTTGGAATTGTAACAGCTGAAATCAATAATAGGCTATGAGATACATAAAGTGGTTCCTGTGTAAATAAGCCATAAAGCTTACTAGGATCTCCTTTTAGTTGACCTTGTACCAGTGATGTGTATTGTCATGAAACTGTACTTTTTCCTATGCAATCTTCTAATAGATTCTTTAATCAATCAATCAATCAATCAATCAATCAATCAATCAATCAGTCAGTCAGTCAGTCAGTCAGTCAGTCAGTCAGTCAACCAATCAATCAAGTGACCACTCCAAAGTGTAATTCTGCGAATCAACAGAGGAGGGTGCTCAAGGCCCATCTATGGACTGGTCATGACTCATGAGGTTGGGAAGCCCTGTTGAACATTACAGGCTGGCTGAGAACTCACTTAGTTTCACTGACAGTAAATCAGCAGGGTTCTCAAAGTGGGGTCCTTGAGGAGGTTCCGGGGGCCTCCCCCAGCCCAGAAAGATTATAGTTGTGAAATGTGAATGTGACGGCCCTCCTCTGGGCCCTTGGCAGGTGGCTGGTTTCCTAATTGTTTTGCAGAGTGCAGAGATCTTTTTTTTATTTTTTTTAATATTCAACTAGACTATGGCACCTCTGTCGAGGTGCCAACTTGCTTCTTGTGCACTAGGCTCTGCGCTGTGTACATTTTGTGTTGATTGAATGATGCGTTCATTTAGCATAAAAAATAGGCTCCTCCTGCAAACTTACAAAAAATACAGGAAGGTAATTATAGCCACTCAGACGCTCAGTATGGAATATCAAAAAGGCTTGATACATGTCCATCACGATGAGTAGCCTAGAAGAAAAAATGTGTGTTTTGAAGAAAATGATAAATGAGGAAAAACTCATTAGGCGGACATGGTCCTGGCCTATGAGGAGCTGTCATCCAATGTTATATGAGATACATAAAGGTTTCCTGGGTAAATAAGCCGAAAAGCTTACTAGGATCTCTTTTTAGTTGACCAGTGAACTGTACTGTCATGAAACTGTATCTGTTCCTAAACTTCTAATAAAGTCTTCAATCAATCAATCAATCATGTCATGAAGGAATCATTTTGATTGGACAACCTACAGTTCAAGATAGGCCACAACATAAAGTGGACCATCTATTATAGTGCTGCCAAAATAGCCTGGAAACCAGACAGAAAAAGGACGACTATTTTCCTTTGTATCAACAACATACTGACCAGGCTGAACATGGTGACAGCATTAATAATTTGCAGTTATGGAGGAGGTGTTTACCGTTGCCGAATACATTGGCAGATACCTGGAATTCAACCTCTGGATTTACTTTTCTGAAGTTGGCTTATATTGCCAATTTAAGTATTTTAAGGCAGTGTTTCTCATCCTTTTTTCTGCATGGGCACACTTTTCATGTCCCAAGAATCCATGGGCACACCAACATAATACGGGGGTGTAAATATCGTCACTGTCGGGAAGAAACCTTGAATCTCCAAGTTTCAAATGTGTACGTTTCTTCGCAAAGTAAAGCCCTGCTTCATCATACAAGGCTGTCACACAACAGTAGTGAAAACAGCAGATCTACAAGCACACAACGCCTCGCACCGCGAGGCGTTTGTGAAAACAGCCGAGCTACAACTCGGCTGTTTTAACTAGTTTAAATTGATAAATACAATACTTGCTTTCAAACAGTTTCAAGGGGCACACTTGACCCTTCTCAGGGGCACACCAAAGGTCCCCAGGCACAGTTGTTGAGAAACACCGTTTTAAGGGGAAAGTGTTGGAGTAAATGATAAATCTTCACAACTGTACATATTGTAGTCTGAAATAAAACATACTCAAGTATAGTAGGCCGACAGATCCTCCAAAAATAAAGTAGCCTACTTCAGGTAAAGAAGTAGACTTATGGTAGTTTTACTTAATCACACAGGGCCTGTACAGTATGCATGTATGCAAGCCACTGCATCAAATCTCGTCTAAGAAAAGCTCTTTATTTATAAAAACAGTATTGCCAGTTACATACTTTTACAGACAAAAATGCAACTTTTCAGAGCCAAGGCAGGTATGAATGGTACGTCTTAACTTTACATGGATAGGCAACATTACAGATCAACTTGTAAAACTAAAAGAAAAAAAAGCAACAAAAAAATAAAGGATTGGTCTCTTATGCCATTACAACATATCAGTGGTATAAGTGGGTTTATAAAGCAGAACAGATAACATGAAGCTCTCTCCCACTGAACCCAAATATACCAACCCTCACAGAAGTGAAACAAACCAGTCACAAAAGCCAAAAATACAGAACAAAAAACGATTCATATAACAAAATGTGCTTCTTGTTCCCACTCCCTTGACTTGTATGTCATGTCCTGTGATCTCTTCAGTCTGTCCAAAAGTCAAGACTCTGAGCAAAAATAAAGACTTTATAAGACCTTTATAATACGCCTGCACGTGTACTTTTTACACCAATTGTAATGTAGAATCAATAACTTGGGTATTGAGTGTTTTATTAACCCATTTAGGCCTAGAATTATTGAATGCTTTAACCAGTGAAAAATAGCAGATATACAAGCTCACAGCTCTGCGAACTTGATCTGCCATTTTTGAAAAAGTCGTGAAAATGTGTGCAAATCTTTGAATATATGTATTTTCAAAGCGAACGTTTGTAACTTTGCTTCTGGGGGGGTGAGATGCGCAGGTCCGTGGCCAAATACATATCATTTTGGGGGTCCTTCACATGAAAAGGTTTGAGAACCACTGACATAGTAGTGTCTCAAGAACAGACTGAGCTCCATTTAAGTGAAAAGGACCTTTTCTTTGACGATGGCTGGCCAGATTGCTGACATAGAAACATAAGATTAAAAATCTTAGGATTCAAAAGACACTTATAGAACCGGGTCAAAATTCTCATTTTCACGATTGTTCAAAAATAGCAGATCTACGAGCTCGCAGCTTGTATATCAATAGGTAAAGCATAAAATAATGATACGCAATAACGTGTACCCGTTCTAAATGGGTCAATCACCAATACTTCTCAGGGATCTGTCAGTTGGGTTACATAAATGTGTCTGCCATAATCTGTGACATTAGAATTCACAGGGTTCACCAGTCCTTTCCGTGGTGTTCAACACCAAGCACCCGTTTTCCTTCCTCTGTTGTGTAGTGTGGTTCTCGTGAAGGGATATTTCACTTAAAAAAAAAACGTGGTCATTTTATCGTCCAATAAGGCTTTTGGGAACATCCAGGACAGTTTTTGAATTTCTTCATTCAGTATTTAGATATTTGATATTCATTTCCCCCATCCAGGACCTTCCTATACAAACCCACTGCAACTTCAAACTCCATTTTAACCATGATAGATTCAATTAAAACACCTGTCCTTTTTTCTGGTGACTCCTGACATCCTCCGAAATTAAATGTATTGAATACAATAAAAGATTATAAAAAATCTATGAAACATCGTATTGAAAAAAACACGGCCTGCTCACGTATTCGGAGGGTGTCAGGAATCACCAGAAAAAAGGACAGGTGTTTTAATTGAATCTATCATGGTTAAAATGGAGTTTGAAGTTGTAATGGGTTTGTATAGGAAGGTCCTGGAAGGGGGCAAAATGGGGGAAATATATATCAAATATCTAAATACTGAATGAAGAAATTCAAAAACTGTCCTAGGTGTTCCCAAAAGCATGACTAGACGATAAAATGACCAAAAGTTTTTTTGAAAGTGAAATATCCCTTTAACAGTAGCGTTAGGAATGGTTTCTATTCTTGAAGTCAGAATGTTTCAATGTTCAGTGGTTGAGTAGTAGTGTATCTCCCAAAGTAGTGGCACACCACACATTTGCAAGTCTCCAATGTGATGTATTTTGTACTTAAAAGCACACAGTCAACGTTCACATCCACTCATGGGAGCGTTTTTAAATAAAAAAACATCCACAAATACAAGAAAAGAAAAAAAAAAAGAATCAGAAGCAGCTAAACTGTCCTTTCTTTCATTTGGGGAGGGGAAAAAAACAGTTTGAAATTAAGGTATCGAGCACAAAACAAAAGAGGCAGTCGGTAAATTGTAACAAATGAAAATAAATCAAAAATACACATGCTTTGTCACAGGAGTAAGAAAACGAAATTAAAAAAAAGCACACAATACAAGTCATTTTTAACAATGTGTCGTTATGAGCCCGGTCTTTTTAAACACACTCCATCCAACATTGTGCACACACTGTCACATTGAGGTCCATTTCAATCACACACACCGGCAGGTTTATTGTACAGTATGACAAATATACAGACACGCACACCTGCCTTCGCTTTGCCCACATCCATTTGCCCATCCCCAAACCAGAGAGAACGACTTGAGAGACATGGAAAAATAACTCCTATACAAACATTCTCAAAATCTACAATGCCGGCCAGCATTCCTACTGGTTTGTCGGCCTCTGCCCAAACTCCCATTTCACCCACTACAGGGACCATTTAAATTAAGGAAACAAAAATGTAAAAAAAAAAAAAAGTAGTCAATCCCATGTTCATTTTATATACAGTATATATCCTACACAAAAGGCTACAACTCACGCTTGTTGGGATTCAGATGATGGCAGCAAAAAATGTTACTGAAAAGTGGTTGATGACAAAAAAAAAATACAAAATAAAAAGAAAACTACTAATAGGATGACAAAGACTGGAAAATAAATGATTGTCAAAGATGATTGCTCTTTAGGAAAAGGAATATAATTTAAACAACAGAGAATATATTTCTGATGCTACGATGACTATTGTAAAAAGTGTGTGCTGTATATCAACAATTGATTGCAACACAATCGCTTTCTTTGGATGCTGACCCTCATCTTCATGTCCACGGTCTTGTGATGGAAGGGGGGAGGAGGGAGGGGGTTGAGAAGGAGAGAGAGACTGAGTTGGTCTCTTATCCTCTGCCTCAGTAGCAGTGGTAGGGAAGGGAAGGCCCACACTGAGTAATGCACACTATCAGTTTTTCTGCAAGAGAAGGAGTAAGCATTTATAAATCAACAATATCCAAACAAACATGAAACACAAAGAACCAACAGGGGAACAGACGTTGTCGCCGTCGGGCAGAAACCTTGTATGTCCATAACGATCACTATTTTTGGAAATGGAAGAGAACCTGTTTCAACGGATGGATCAAATGTAGTTATTTGGTCTCTTTTCGTTGGTTAATATTTTTTAAACCCTCGAAAAATTAGAATATCGTGTGAAAAAGCATTGCAGATGCCCTAGCACCCCAAATCATAATCGACTTCGGAAACTTCCCACTGGACTTCAAGCAACTTGACGTTTCTCTATTATAAATCCTTGTTTTGAGTGGTCTTGTGTAGTATTCTAATATTTGAAATATGGACTTGTGATATTCATGAGCTGTATGCCATAAAAATTCAAAATTTTAACAAAAAGAAAATGTTTGGAATAATTCACTGAATGTTCATTGTATCTAGAATATATGAAAGTTTCAAGAAAATGTACTTTTACACAATATTCAAATTTTTAGAGAAGGATCTGTATATGCAACGCATTGTGAGCTTGTAGGTGGGCCATTTTCTCAACTTGCGACACTGTCATACGTCAAAGCATGAAATAGGGGATTCATTTATGCGTGCATAATGCATGCAAAAATGGCATGGTTTCTGACCGACAGCAATGATAGAGATATACTGTATACCGTCACTGTCGGGCAGAAACCTCGCATCTCCAAGTTTCAAATTTGTAAATCTTTTCGCAAAGTAAAGCCCTGCTTCACCATAGGCCGTTGCACAAAAGTTGTGAAAACAGCCAATGTACAAGCACACAACGCCTCGCACCGCGAGGCGTTGTGTGCTTGTAGATCGGCTGTTTTCACTGGTTTATATCATTTTTAAAATGATAAATACAAAACAAACAGTTTTGGACATACAAAGTTTCCACCCGACAACGGCGATATGCATGTATACACGTACACAACACAAGGACACAACACCAATGCTTATTCTGTGGTACTAGTATGGTGCGCACACAACAATAATTGTCATTATCCAGGATCCTAGTTTATAATAAACATACACTGGGGTTTGGTACAACTACGGTAGCATTTGCCACAATTCCCCAAGGACCACCTTGCAGGAACACTATACCAGCATGTGCACATGTCAGAGTATCGTGTTCTTCGGTTATCAGTACCCTGCAGATCTCAGATCAGTGCACCACGATGAGACACGACATGACTTGGTACAACAAGGGGCTTTTATAGAAGCTACGAAAGACAAGAGGATGAGCTCCCTATAGAGCAGGGGTTTTCAAAGTGGGTGACGGGGCACCCTGGGGTGCCGTGACGGCAGTACAGGGGTGCCGCGAGATCATTTGATAATATTTGGAATTTATTTGGACACTTGAAAAAATATTTAGTATCATTTTAAACTTGAAGTACAAAGTTATTTTCAGTCAGTTCTGACCAAAATGGCTATTATCTCAACGTTTTCCTCGCAACATAATCACAAAAATATCGTCACTGTCGGGCAGAAACCTCCTATCTCCAAGTTTCAAATGTGTACGTCTTTTGGTAAAGCAAAGCCCTGCTTCATCATACAAGACTGTCGCACAAAACGAGTGAAAACAGCCGATCTACAAGCACACAACGCCTCGTATCGCGAGGCGTTGTGTGCTTGTAGATCTGCTGTTTTCACTAGTTTAGTACATTTTATAGATGATAAATACAAAACGAACGGTTTTGGACATATAAGGTTTCCACCCGACAACGACGATGTGCTATAAATATAAGGTGCTGGGAGTGAAAATTATAATGTAGAGGTGCCTCCGATTAAAAAATATATGTATGGGGTGCCCTGAGACAAAAGAAAGTTTGGGAACCCCTGCTATAATAGAGATCCCATGCAGGATAAGAGGTCAGTTGGACGTACCATGCTGTTACATGCAGAGGGGGGGGTAGAGGGGATGGGGGAGGGCTAACCATCGTAGGAGTCCAAAAGGGGCAAGGAGCCCTTCCTGCCCCCATACACCCCTCGCTGAGAGAGAGACAACCAGAGAGAGAGAGAGAGAGAGAGAGAGAGGAGAGAAGGTTGTGAGGTTGTGAGTGGGAGAAGTAATTTTGGTCAGTAATTGTGAGGTTGAAGAAGGTTATTGATGGGAAAGTTTTTAAAGTGAAGCCTCTTTAAAAGAAGTGCAGGAGAGAGAGAGAGAGAGTGTGAGAGAAATGGTTAGAAGGGCTGTCACGATTATGACTTTTACATGACGATTAATTGTCACTCAAGTAATTGCGATTAACGATTTAATTGAGTTTTTGTCGTTGACAATTACATTTCTGTTTGGCTTTTAGGCTTTGAAGTTGCACATGGCAATCATGACACATAACTTAAATATACAAAGAAATTACTGACATATTTGACAATTTTATACTTTAAAAAGAACATTGATAGTGGAAATAGCCGATCTACAAGCTCACAACGCGTCGCATCGCGTAGATCTGAGAGCTTGTAGATCTGCTATTTCCACTACTTTTTGAAAGTGTTTGTAACTATATTAACATTTCTCAACATGGAAACGATGACGACGATTATGCAAAATAATTGCGATTAACTCAAATAATTGCGATCGGACGATTATGTAATAATTGTGACAGCTCCAGTTGTGAGGTTGAAGGTTATTGATGGGAAAGTGTTTAAAGTGAAGCCTCTTTAAAAGAAGTGCAGAAGAGAGAAGAGTGTGTGAGAGAAGAAGAGACATGGTTAGAGCAGCTCAATGAACAATCAAGTGTGTTCACACTCTTACTGGTAAAGTGTCTGTCGTGTCATCTAGAGTGTGTCTCCTCTCCCTCTGCTCCAGTGTAGAGTAGCCCTCTGAAACAAACAAAGGCATGGGGGAAATGTAGATGTCATCCACTGACAGGATCCATGGACAGAGTATTAACTGATTATTTATTATTACAATGGGTCTTTACATTTTCCACACAATAAAAATGATAGCGGCACAGTCATAAACCATGCATGCACTCACCAGGGCCCATGTCATTTAAAGGAATCATGTCCCTCTTCTCCCCTGTAAAAACAACATATTAACAGTCAGACACACTACTTGCCACGGAAAAAAAACATGCATGCAATCTGATATCGCCGTGAAGACCAACACCATTTGTTTGTCCATAATAAGGGGATTTTATAAGATATTTGACCAATCTGCGAAGTAAATCGTTACCAGGAAATTTCTTCACCAATGTGTTTCTAAAGGTGTGTAATAATATGTACTAAAAGGTTGAAATTCAACTCCCGGGGGAAACCTCATAAAAAAAAAATCATGAAAAACCCCTAGTTTGACCCCTCACATGCTACTCAAAGCATAATTGTCTGTGTTTTTTTTCCTGTATAGTAAAGTCAATGGGAGACAAACTTTCAGTTTTTTTATGAAGTTTCCCCCGGAAGCTGAATCTCAACCTTTTAGTACATAACATTACACACCTTTAGAAACACAATGGTGAAGAAATTTCTTGTAACGATTTAGTTCGCAGATTTTATTATGTTTCCCTTATTACCAGGACTTTAGGTTGTGTTAAAACCAACCAGCTGCTTATGGTTACAATAAGGATCTGCAGATGGCTGGTTAATCATGGATTCTTAACTCATCTAGTGCCATTTGCGTGATGTCACGCAATAAGTACTAGAGTACTTACAGTGCCGAATGCGTGATGTCGCGCAAAAAGTAATAAATTACTGTAACGTTGAGTACATTACCGAGTAGAATGGCCGGATGTCCGGAGACGAAAATCCGCGCTGATTTGTCATCATCACGGCTCCACGAGCACACAATAGTCATCCCATAACATTGAGGTGGACGGGGGATCTCATCTTTAATGTCCATTATCTCAAAACTACACTTTAGAAGCGAAGATGGAGGCAGATGCTCGCTTATAAAGCACATGTATAAACGCTCTGATGCAATCCAGCATGGCACCACGTAAACAACGGTCGATTCCGGCGCACGACCCGATGACGTCAGACCGGAAGTGATCACGCTGTGGCACTTCTGGCCTTCAAAATAAGAGAGTGCAAGCGGATGGAGCCTGCGTGAGGCACTCTGGACATCATTGCGACCGAAAATCGCGGGCACAAAATGAGTTAATAGGACTAGTTGTTAAAGATCCCTAAATACAGCAATATAAGACTATATCTTATCATTCTGCAATACACACAAGTCTGACTACTTAACTCGCTTTCATGAACACATCTTGGGAGTTTTGGTTAATGGTCTGAAGGAGCAGTTTTCAATTAATCATAATTTCTTTCTTCTATAATTTAAGAATCCGGTCTTTTTATGCTTCATCATGCTTTGTGGAGTTCATCAAATCGTTCAGAACAAGCACCTCTCTCCAGTAGCGGCAGCGTGCTGTCTTCATAGTTGCCGTTGGCTCGGCTGGAGGGGCCGTTAGTGGTGCTGGCAGGGTTCAGGTGGACCATGAAGTCAGTCTTCTTCCAGCCGTCCTTCTCTAAAGGCCGACGCAGCTCCTTGTGGGCCCAAACCAGCTGCAGCACCTGGCCTGCTCCCCGCACCTCACGGTCCGAACGTTTACTGGAGAAAAACACAGACGTGCACAAAGTTGGATTGGGATATGAATTTAGATCATTTCAGACAAAAAAATATATATATACTACTATTCAGGGACGTGCAGAGAATGTTAGAGAGGCAGGGGCTGAAATTTCTAAAAGTGCCTTTTGGTAAAATAATCGAAAATAGCAGACCTCCAAGCTCACAAAGTGTTGCGCTGTGACGCGTTGTGAGCTTGGAGGTCGGCTATTTTCGGTGCTTGCATACCACACTGAACTAAGCATCATCAAGTCAATAGTGGAGACGTGGCTTAACGGCATGGATTTCAACACAGAGAGGGCAATTCTTTCAACATAAGATGCTGCATTCAAGTTCAGGAGAGATTGGACAAGGCAATTCTCTTGAATGCTAGCGTCAGCTATGGCATGGAAAGAGGGCATTTGCATTTCTTTCACTATAGCAAAAACTGCATTCATGGTCGGGAGACGGCACTATTTACAGACGGCTAAAAGGGCAGGTGCTCAAGCCCCCTTTGATGTCTGTGTGTGCACGTAATCACTGTGTCTGTGTGTGCACTCAATCACACACACTTACCCGTCCTTGTTAATGAGTACCAGTCTCTCGATGCCTTGCGAGGCTCGCAGGGTCTTTGCTGCCTCTAGACTGTTGCCCAACACCTCGGTGAGCGTGCTCAGTACGGACACCACCGTCTCCTCGGACAGAACGCGCCCAGACTGGCCCTGACCGCCAGGCAGGTCGGCCACTAGGTGACCAACTGCATGTTTGCCTGAAAACGGGGAACAAAGAAAAAACAATGAGAAAAGAACGGTTTGTTGTGTTGAGGAGTTTGCTCACACGTGCAAGGGGTTGGCCTTAACATTTGGTAATTGAAATGTAAAATACTTGTCATCAAAGTTTATGCATTAAAACAGGCGTATTTTATATCACTAATAATTATTTTATCGTTTATAACACTTTGGCCATTTTGTCTAACTTGTGGATTTGTTAGTTTGTGGTAGATATTATCGTTTATCGTGATAAAAAACACTCACGATAATCGTATCGTGGAGATTTAATTTATCGTAAAATCGTCCTCTGTCATGCACTGGGATCAATTCACCTTTTATTTGCCGAGCTGCATATCCGGTACCATTTAAACCCTCTATAATTGGTAAAAGGTACTTAAAATATACATACTTGATACAGGTCTTTTTTTCATTCTCTATCAATGTCTTTGCCAAAAAATAGCCGATCTACAAGCTCACAACGCATCGCGTTGTGAGCTTGTAGATCTGCTATTTTTTGGCAAATGTTCCACTCCCGGAAAATGGGAAATCGCGATTTCTTTTGTCACAATAATCGTGATATGAAAATCTCATATCGTCCCATCCCTACGTAATGCATACATTATGATTTTGTGTTGCTGTTTGCGTTGTGGAATACCATGTTTGTTACAGTAACATTACTATGGTTACGTACAACTCATTGAGACCTACATTTAACACCCATTTCTTCAGCTACTACAAAAGAGACACCAACTCTACTAGCCCCATGTGTACGGTGGTCCCTCTAGCTGCCAACCAATACACTGTCATTGATTGCTTCCATTCACATGAGAGTTAGGCGTTTCACAAGCTTACCAAGCAGTTCTTTGTTGCGGTTGTCGATGGCCAGGTTCCTCAGGGCTCCAGACATGGCCCGGACCACGCGGTCGTTGCCATGGGCCAGCAGCTCGGCCATCATGGGCAGACCCTGCTCCAGGCGTACTGTGGCCCGTATGTATCGACCATACTGGGGAAATGAAAGAAAAACTTTGTATCAATATTGATATATTGAAACGAATGCCAGAAAAGTCGACCTCTTTCAAAGTCGACCCCAAACTCGTTTCCCAACGGGTCTGAGGCCTTTAGCTAGATGCAGAATAGACAAAAATCTAATATTTGCTTCTGGGGGTCCCTGGAACAAAATATTTTGTGATGGGGGTCCGTAGCCAAATACATATCATTCTGGGGGTCCTTCACATGACAAAGTTTGAGAAACACTGATGGCCACATACGTTTTTTTCAGAAAATTGTTATGATTTAGAAGACATTTGTAGAATGTGCCCATCAGTGGTTAAGGACCCCCAAAATGTATTTTTGGCCGTGGACCCCCATCTCAAAATAGTTTGTTCCACGGATGGACCCCTATTGCTAACCTTTTTGTTCCAGGGACCCCCAGAAGCACAGATTTGATTTTAGTCAAATCTGTGGCTAATTTTAGCCACAGACCCGTTGGGAAAGGAGTCTGGGTCGACTTTGAAAGAGGTCGACTTATCTGGCTACCATTGAAACAGGGGTCTTCAACGTTTTCAGGCCAAGGACCCCTTAGTTGAGAGAGAAATGAAGCAGGGACCCCCACAACCTGTTTATAGATTCCATATAGTTTCATTGTTTGACAGCACAATAATCAGTGTATTTTGGATTCATGTCAATTTGTGTTTTCAGATATTTTAACCACTTGAACCGTCAATACTTAACTTGACATTTCACTCTGTACTTAGTCGGCTCTTTTTCCCCTCTTAGCCAAACGTCTTTGCCGAAAATAGCCGATCTACAAGCTCGCAACGCCTCGCAGCGCGAGGCGTTGTGCGCTTGTAGATCTGCTATTTTTGGCTTAAGTTCTCAGGATATGGACACTAGGATACGCTAGGAGTGGTTAATATAAAAAAGGGAGAAAAGGGTTCACTAAAGATTTGGAGGACCCCCTGTAGTAACTCTGAGGACCCCATGTAGTAACCGTTGAAGACCCCTGTATTAAAAGCAATGGTTGTCCAATTTCAGTTACTTCATAAGCTGGATTGTCTTAAATGGATAATCACACTTATAGTAATGGAGGTCCTTCAAAGGTGAGACTGATAGCTCTCCTATGGGATGCTCTACTGCCCCCTGCTGGATGAGTTTAGGCCTGTCACAATTATGACAATAATCTAATCGCAATTATTTGAGGTAATCGCAATTATTTTCCTCGTCATAATCGTTTCCATGTTGAGAAATGTTAATATAGTTACAAACACTTTCAAAAAGTAGTGGAAACAGCAGATATATACAAGCTCACAACCAGGGCAGGAATTTCACGGCGGCCACGACGGCCATGGCCGTCGTTGCCCCTCTCTTTGGCCGTGTGCCCCTCGAAAAATGACATGCTCAAACGGCCACAGTGGCCGTGGTGCCCCTGCTGTCCCATGCAGTGCCCAGCGCCCACAGCAGTTCACAATTTCATTGAGGAATAAAGAGGAGACGAAAATGTAACCCTAACTACAAAATAAAGACTGGGCTAAAATCTGTCTTCATTTTAGTTCACGAACAAAGAGAGTACGAAATATGTCCTGCGATGCGCATTACGGTCAAACACCTGCTGCTTTCTGACATGCAGTGGCAGATAGAGGCGGGACGTTCGCGAACGAATCGAGTCTTTTGAACGGCTCTTTGATATGAACGATGGGATCCGGTTCGCAATCGCAGTATAGGGAGCCGTTCCTTTAATGAACAACAGTGGTGGGAAAAGTACAATAATGTAGAAATACTCTGCCACAAGTTGAAGTTTGGAATAAAAAATGTAGACTACTTGATTAAAAATATCAAAGTATTGGTATCAAAATGTAGTTAAAGTAGAAAGTACTTATTATGCAAAATGTCCCATTTCACAATTTTTCCAATGAATAAAATGTAGGGGGAAAAAACATTTGAAAATAGCAGATCTACAAGCTCACAGCTTGTAGATCGGCTATTTTCAAATGGCAGGTAGGCCTATGTACCTATTATGTCCGAAATAAATGTATATAGGGTTGAAGTGATAATTATAATCAAAATCTACAAAGTAACTACAACTAGTGACTAGAATGAGCCAGTCTTTTGAACGGCTCTTTGAAATGAACGGATCCTAGAGATCCGGCTCACTTCAAAGAGCCATAAATCCCATCTCCAGTGGCAGAGCGCACGCACACACGCAGAGAGAGAGAGAGAGAGAGAGAGAGAGAGAGAGAGAGAGAGAGAGAGAGAGAGAGAGAGAGAGGGAGAGAGAGTTGAATGGACACAGCAGTAAAAGTTACAAAACTACTAAGCGACGATGTTTATCTGTCACAGAGGCATGGAGGATGTTTGCAACATGTTCCAACGTTATCAAGCCATACGTCCAACACGCGACAAAATAAAGGAATATATATATAGGCTAGAACAGGGAACCAGCTGATGGAAATAATCCCCCCGCGCAGATGTGTGGAGACAGAGAGAATGTGAGTGAACGGCTGTGTACACGTACCTGAACTCTAGCATTAGGCCAAAAAAAAGAATCCATACAAAAATGTTAAATCCATGTTGGTCTACTGTTAGCCTAGCGTGTAGCAACAACAAACACAAACTCAAACGACTAGCCCCCTTGTTTGCGTGCGACGCTCACGTGTATGCACGTGCACGCGCGGGTGTGTGTGTGTGTGTGTGTGTGTGTGTGTGTGTGTGTGTGTGTGTGTGTGTGTGTGGTGTACATGCTTATTTACCTATAGGCTACTGGACTGGTGGTTCTGCAACTTCTGCAGGTGTTGTTTAGTAATGTTAGGCTGTGGCTACTGGGTTGTGGGTTCAGTTGGATGAACTGGACATTGTCTACTAGCTGGTATTGTCTTACTGTACTGTACTGTATGTAATGTACTACTGTAATGTACTGAGATCAGTTGGTTGAATAGACATTGGTTATATAACCAGGACAGGTGTTCTGTGTTCTCTTGTACTGTATTCCTAAAATAGTTTTTTTCATCAAAAGGATGAGAGGAAATGTTGTGTGAAATAATTATGATTACATGGCAATCTTTGTCCAATTAAGGGGTAAATAAAGGGGTAAAATAATTGTCATGATGACTAAAACTAGTCTAAAATGTCAACAGTTTTTGTTTGTACTTAATCTTTAAGCAAAATTAATTATGACTGTCGAGGCGTGGACTTAAAATCACTGTTTTAATTGATGGCCTTCTTGCCCTGGCACTTGGCCTTTGTGCCCTCAAAAATTTGACAACACTAAAGGCCAACTGGCCTTGCCCCTAAAATGACGAAATTCTAGGCCTGCTCACAACGCATGTTGTGAGCTTGTAGATCGGCTATTTCCGCTATCAATGTTCTTTTTTAAGTATAAATTTGTCAAATATGTCAGTAATTTCTTTGTATATTTAAGTTATGTGTCATGATTGCCATGTGCAACTTCAAAGCCTAAAAGCCAAACAGAAATGTAATTGTCAACGACAAATACACAATTAAATCGTTGATCGCAATTATTTGAGTGACAATTAATCATTATGTAAAAAGTCATAATCGTGACAGCCGTCGATGAGTTTTAAGCGTATGACTTACAGTCCATCTTCCAGCACACAGGTTCTGGATGGCTCCAGCAGCAGCCTCCAGCACTGAGGGGTTCTGGCTCTCTCTGAGCAGGGACGTGTACACACGCACCACCTCTGGCTGAAACAGCAGCTCATAGCCTGGCAGAGAACACAAAGGAATACTGGTCTGAGCAACGGTTTGTTTCAATGCCCCAGAGAAGAGTCTTTCTCTACGACCGGCCCCAACTCAACCCAAGTTATCGGAGACTGTCATTAGTAGACAAAATGTATAAAACTAGTTATATATTCCCTTGGCCTGCATGAATAAGGTTGGTAAGAAATATTACCTCTAACAGTAGCCATGTGTTGCATAGAGAATATAGGTTGCTGCCTTCAGGAAGGAGATACGGTGTTCCAGAATACAATAAGGTCAGACTAAAAAGGCCCTTTGTCCATCAGTCGCCTTCAAGGCTTAATCAGGAGTTTGGCCATATGTAGGCTTGGCGGTGGACATTGCTCTTGTCTGTATTATCCTTATGTATGTAAACATGTCTTGTTTTTTGTGCCCTTGTGTCAAATGTTTGTATATATGTTTCGCATACATGGCTGCTGTGTCGCAAGACAAATTTCAGTGTGAACTGACAATAAAATACTATATCATATCATATCATAAGTAGTTATGCCGATTGCCTAATAGTTGCAAGATTAGCTGCATACACAAAGACAGAACCGATCTTATAACAAGATCCCGCCTCGTGGATATACAAATAAAATGAATTCTGTGCCTATGTTTCCCTCCAAACAAACAGCTGTTAGTCTTCATTTAGTGAAGGGAATTCAGGGATTAAAGCCATCTGAATGGTTGGATGTAATTAAAGAGGACGTGTACAGAGTAGTGAATGATGGCTTTAAATTCAAAGTGAGCCATGCATACCTTTGGCAGGGGTCGTCCTTTTGGGAATGTCAACCAGGTCTGCACTCCCGTCGTCCCCATCCTTCTTTCCTGTGCGCGGAAAGAGTTGAAGAAAGAGAAAGCTGAATACTAGATACAACACTAAACAATATATAGGTTACACCAGTGTTTCTCAACCTTTTTTCTGCATGGGCACACTTTTCATGTCCCAAGAATATGGGCACACTATAAATGCAAAAAATTATAAATTCAATACTGGCTTTCAAGCAGTTTCTAGGGGCACACTTGACCCTTCTCAGGGGCACACCAAAGGTCCCCAGGCACAGTGGTTGAGAAACACTGGTTTAGACAACATTGGCTTGGGAGTGCATTCCAACCTCCTCCGTTCTCTGTCTTGGTAGAATGTCAAAATCGTTAAGATGAAATGTGTGAAATGGGACCATGCCATCAGCAGGAAGGTTTGACCATGCAGTTTTACAACGACAAAGTCCATACGTTTGAAGTGATGTGGTATGAGACAGGCTTGAACATCCACGTTTTCACAGTGAAGTTGTTATTCGATGTTAGTGGACTAGTTCAGTGTTTCTCAAGCTTTTTTCTGCATGGGCACACTTTTCATGTCGCAAGAATCCATTGGGCACACCAACATAATACGGGGGTGTAAATATCGTCACTGTCGGGAAGAAACCTCGTATCTCCAAGTTTCAAATTTGTACGTTTCTTCGCAAAGTAAAGCCCTGCTTCATCATACGAGGCTGTGGCACAAGAGTAGTGAAAACAGCAGATCTACAAGCACACAACGCCTCGCGGTGCGAGGCGTTGTGTGCTTGTAGATCGGCTGTTTTCACTAGTTTGTTGTTTTCACTAGTTTAAATAATTTTTAAAATGATAAATACAATACTGGCTTTCAAGCAGTTTCAAGGGGCACACTTGACCCTTCTCAGGGGCACACCAAAGGTCCCCATGCACAGTGGTTGGGAAACACTGGACTAGTTGGTCATACCAGATGGTGAGTAACCAATGGGCAACGTGCAAAAGATGCACAAACTGAGGGTGAAATTAACACCAATCAGAGACGCTTACCTTTTGAAAACCACTCATCTAGAAACACAGTGGAGAGACAGAATTGGGGAGGGATCAAAAAGGAGACAGAAAGAGAAGGGAGGAGAGAGAGAGGGGAAAAGGAAAGGGTGGTAGAGAATGAAAAACAGCAATAGGGGCTCCTTCCACCAACAAGCCACCAACAAGCCTCAACTAGGGCATTCACCAAATATTAGAATATTAGAATATCAAAGTCACTATTCGACGTTGTTCTCCGAAGTAGAATATTCGCTTATTTTATTTTTTATTGTTTTCTCTTTAAAAAAATATATATATATATATATATATAGTATATAATGCTTGGCTAGATAGGAGGTCATAAGAATGAGTTGTCAATGCCCCTGGTGGATGAATTTGTTAATGCTCTATACCAGGGGTTCTCAAACCTTTTTAGGCCGTGACCCCTAAAATAAACATATTTGAACTGGGGACCCCCACCCTGACAAGCACTTGGAATTGTAGGTATTACATTTAATGTGACTCGGTTCCGCAGATAAATATTGTGAAAATAGCTGATTTTTAGCTCATAACGCCTCGCAACGCGTTGTGAGTAGGGATTGAGCTTGTTAGTTTTTATTGATAATGAGCACCTTATTGATCCTGCTTATTGAGCCGGGCTTTTATCGCGCTCGCTATTGAGCATTTTCTAATATTTTGTGGAAAGATATGAGACGACAAATTCAGAACAGAACTGGATTTTTTTTTGTGTGTGTTTAACCACTTGTTGCGACAAATATCACTAAATATCTTTAAAACAATCATTCATTAGTGTGCAATAAGTGTTAAATGGCTTTATATTATGAATAGTACTGTAATAATTTCTTAATCGCCTCTTGTGTTGATTGTTTAAACATGACGTCATGGGCTGCTATGCTCGATAACAAGCTTGATAAGCCCAATGCTTATCGATACCGGGTACTCAATAAATCTGTTATCGGGTTTTCGAGCTACCCTTGTTTAGGGCTCCATCCCTAGTTGTGAGCATGTAGATCTGCTATTTTCACAATGTTCGCCTCTTGCTTACTTAATATTTGACAGTTTGGCAAGTCCTGTCGGATATTCAACTATTCGAATACTTTGAGGTCGAATAATTAGAATACTAAAAAAAAAAATCACTATTCGTGAATGCCCTAGCCTCAACACACCAGCAAACCTCTGAGAAGAGGGAAGAAAAACTGAAATCCAGTGACCTTTTTAACTCTAATTGACAGATTAAAGACGAACCTTTGCCCTTTCGGGAGCCGAAGCAGCCTCCCTTGTTGGACCCTGGGGCGGAGCCTTGGCTGACGGGCGTGGTCTCAGCGTAGCGGTCGCAGCCCGGGACCTCGCGATGAACCTGATAGGACAGATTTCTTAACAAGCATACGCTGTTCTCCACCAGCTGAAGGGAGGGATGAACGTAAAGAGAAGACAAAAAGGCGTACCGTCAGTCTCACATGAAACACATTTCACAATGTAAAAAGCTGTCTTAATTTAGAACGGGTACACATTATTGTGTATCATTATTTTATGCTTTAACCATTGAAAAATAGCAGATATACAAGCTCACAGCGCGGCACCGAGTGCCGCGCTGCGAGCTTGTAGATCTGCTATTTTTGAGAAATCGTGAAAACTAGAATTTTGATCCGATTCTATAAGTGTCTTTTGAATCCTTCAAGGTTTTTTGAAAAACGTATATGTCAGCAATCTGGCTAGCCATCGTCAAAGAAAGGGTCCTTTTCACTTAACTGGAGCTCAGTTAGTCTGTTCTTGAGAGACTATGTCAGTGGTTCTCAAACTTTTTCATGTGAAGGACCCCCAAAATGATATGTATTTGGCCATGGACCCCCATCTCAAAACATTTAGTTCCAGGGACCACCCAGAAGCAAAATTTGAGTTACAAACATTCGCTTTGAAAATACATATATTCAAAGATTTGCACACATTTTCACGACTTTTTCAAACATAGCAGATCTACAAGCTCGCAGCACGGCACTCTGTGCCGCGCTGTGGGCTTGTATATCTGCTATTTTTCAATAGTTAAAGCATTCAATATTCCCAGGCCTAAATGGTTAAAAGCTGTCTTAAGACGTTATCAAATGAACATTTACCTTGTTATCTACATCTTTGCGGTTGATCTGTGATTGGACAATGTACATGAGCGAGTCGACCAATCCTGTGCATTCCCTCAGCTTCCGCCTGGCCTCGCTCCTTTCTGAACTAACATTCCTATTGGAGGGAAAGGAGAGAAAACTTAAAAACTGAACTTGTGGCCTCCCTGTCCCGTCTTTAGCAATTGATCAGTTACTGGGTGTGTTAATGAAGCCACATAAATCCCACTGTAAAAATCTGGACGCATCGGTTTACAAACGAGCCGCATGTGGGCATGTCAACTAGTGGTGACAGTCTACAATAGAGGGTATATACACGTCCACTGGGACCCGCCCCCAGTGGCAAAACATTGAGCAGCATGGAGCATTGGAGTTTTGAAGTGCTAGTTGCAAATCACTCAACGGTCCTGCATACCACCCGTTTCTAAATTGCAAATAATGCAGGACGCATCAGGATGTTGTGTTGTTGAAAACGAGTGCTTTCAAACTCTGACACTCCCTATATAAATAATCCCTTGCACAGAATGTCTTGACAGAAAGTAGCTCATAACATGTCTATGGTGGATTTTTATGAAACAAAAACTTTGCAGATAGAAAGAGGTTAATTCAAGCTTTCAGTACAGCCGCAATGTTGGTGAGTTTAACTTTGTTTAATACATCGAAACTTTTCTGTTTCGATGTATGGGCTGTCAATGGCAGAAATTAGTTTTTTTTGCCACTCAGTAGCACATAACTTCTAGCAACAGTGATGTCACGCGCATACCCTCCTATACATACAGTATATTGCATGCAGTGATTATCAACTATGATACAATTTCCTGTATTGTTGCCGCCGTTATGATTGCCGCTCTGTAGATTTGGCTATTTGGCTAGAGGTGGCTCTGTTTGGTAATGTCATTGTGATTGAGGGGACAGACAGAAAAACTAGTTCTCAACGTGTCCAGCCGGGGGTCATGTTTAGGAACCGACTGGACCCTTATGGGTCTGCAAATCAAGTGTACCAAAAAACAAATGGACCTCTGAGTTAAACAAATACTGAGGATTTTACAGTGTAAATTGATTTTAAAATTATGAAAATGTTTTAACTGCGGACCCCCCCACCCTACGAGCACTAAGAGTTGAGGTATTACATTTTGTATAACACGGTTCTATTGTGAAAATAGCCGATCTACATGCTCACAACGCCTCGCAATGTCTGCCTCTAATGTTTGACAATTTGGCCAATGTTTAATTTGTCATTTTAGAGGTATTAAAAAGTCCTTAAATTGACACTTAAGAAATTTAAGAAATGTGCAGATGCCCCTCTATACACTTCAACTTTATGTTGGTTTGTTTAGTGTTGAGCGAGAAAACAATGTTGCACATTAAGTTAATCATCTGGTGTACCTAAGGCAGCCAGCAGTGTTGGTGAGGGCGGTCTCCCACTCCAGGTGGCGTGGTTTGCAGCTCTCCTCTCCTCCGTCGCTGCCTCGCTCCCAGCCAGAGTGGGGCACCATGACCTCGTCAGACAGGGCGTGCAGAGCGTGGTCCACAATCTCCATCTTGACCGAGTCGTGCGAGGACAGGTTCCACAGTGTGCCTGAAAAAGGGTTGAATAAGTACGTTTTGTTTTATCACAATGTTAATTATGCGATAAGATATAAGATATCGTCACTGTCAGGCAGAAACCTCGTATCTCCAAGTTTCAAATTAATTGTTTTTTTCGGGAAGCCCTGCTTCATCAGACAAGGCCGTCGCACAAAAGTAGTGAAAACAGCAGATTTACAAGCACACAACGTGTGTGTAGATCGCTGTTTTCACTAGTTTAAATCATTTTAAAAGTGATAAATACAAAACAAATGGTTTTGGACATACAAGGTTTCCACCCGACAATGACAATATACTGTAACAAAGTTACTGACAGTGTGAACTGTATGTCCATGTTTAGATATATAATGTAATGTCTCTTCCCCTGAAAAGCTCAAAGAATTAATATGTAATTTTATTTGCTCAACATCTGCATTTCATTTGTGCTCACCTAAGTTGAGGCCTGTCAATTTGTTATAGCTCCTTCAACTGTTGACTGAGTCAACGAGGGAAGAATTCAGAACATTTCTAGTTCAATATGCAAGAACGCAACCAAGAAACATAAGCCTCGAGTTGATTGATTTGGGGTCGCATTCCTTTAAAGTTTACACTGGTGGTTGCTTCCAATCCAAGTGACTTAACCCATTTATTCCCTTCTTCTTTTGGGCAGAAGGGGGTGCTGGTGCCGTGATTTTCTCCCATAGGTGGTTGCTCTTATTTTGAAGATCCGTGACGAAAATCTGTGATGAAAATCTGTGACGACACCAGCAACAATCCGGTTTTACTTTTCCCGTCTCAACCCTGGTGGAGTTTAGAAAGTCGCCGTAATGGCCGCCCAGAGCTGTGTGCCAATATTGGAGAGCGATTTTGCCGTGAAAAATCCCAGCCTTCATCAAAATGATCAATGATCAAAATGTCTTATTTTGAGATGAGGCTTCTTTCTTGAGGTTTCTATGGAAAATCGGCAGTATAAACAAACCACGGCCATTACTGTTCATGAGAATGTATTTACATTATGCAACCCGGTGATATTTAGGATAGGCAAGGCTAAATTACTTTTAATATCCTGGTGATCTTCGGGATAGGCTACAGATGAGTTAATAGGTGTATACATTTTGTAGATAGTCTATTTTCGGTTTGCAACATGGCGCGCATAAAGTAAAATTCAGTCATTACATTTATGTGGGTACAAGCTAGAGTGGTATAGGCTGTGTGTGTGTACAGTTATAAACTAAGCGATATTTAAACTAGCCATTTAAAATCATATTACAACTCATAAAAACAGACAGGACCAAGCCTTAATGTGAACAGCATTACCTGTGATGGTATCGGTGAGGTCCTGGTCACGGGTTTTCCTCAGTAACCTGACCAGGGCTGGCACTCCGTCACAGTTCTTGATGGCGATCTTGTTGTCCTGGTCTCGACCGTAGGAGATGTTCTTCAGGGCTCCGCAGGCTGAGTGGTGGACCTCCTTCTTGGGGTGGTCCAACATGGAGACCAAGGCTGGGATGCCCTTCAGGCGACGAACCTCCGACTTCACCTGAAGAACCACACACTTCAGTTTAAGAACGGGTACACATTATTGTGCATCATTCTTTTACACTTTTAACTATTGAAAAACAGCAGATATACAAGCTCACAGCGCGGCACCGAGTGCCGCGCTACGAGCTTGTAGATCTGCTATTTTTGAAAAATCCTGAAAATTTGAATTTGGACCCGATTCTATAAGTGTCTTTTGAAGTTTTTTTTAAAAAAAACCTGTGTTTCTATGTCAGTAATCTGGCTAGCCGTCGTCAAAGAAAAGGTCCTTTTCACTTCACTGGAGCTCAGTTAGTCTGTTCTTGAGAGACTACTATGTCAGACTTTTTCATGTGAAGGACCCCCAAAATGATATTTATTTGGCCACGGACCCCCATTCAACATATTTATTTCCAGGGACCCCCCAGAAGCAAAATTTTAGTTACAAACATTCGCTTTAAAAATACATATATTCAAAGATTTGCACACATTTTCACGACTTTTTCAAAAAATAGCAGATCTACAAGCTCGCAGCACGGCACTCGGTGCCGCGCTTGTATATCTGCTATTTTTCACTGGTTAAAGCATTCAATAATTCTAGGCCTAAATGGGTTAACAGGATTTCTTTAACCGTTTGCAAGCTCGCACTCCTTTATATGAATACACCTTTTGCTCAATGACTCCTACAAGGCAGCAATTATATACTGAGAGAATAACTGAGAATGTGGAACTATTCTTTACAATCTTGTAGGCGGTGGCTGCCTTTCTGGATCCATTAAAATTTGATAAAAAAACGATTTTTGGTATACCTTGTCGTTTTTGAAGGTGAGATGCTGCAGGAAGGCAGCCGCGTTGGTCTTGACAGGGTCCAGACGGTAGTTCAACATGGCGATCACCTCCGGCAACTCCGGCTGTCTCCAGGATTGGGGAGGACCCTTCCTTAGCGTGCTGTCCAACGAGGCCATACTTCCCCGGTCCATCGTCATGGGCACACCCCATGTGTACGGATCCGCTCCTCCCATGTCACCATCCAAAGTGTCTTCACAGCTCCTTAAAATGGAGGATGAACGAACATCAACATTTGTTGCATTCAAGTATGAACTTGGTTTAGATTATGCAGTTATGAATGCACGTGTGTCATCATAGCCCAAGCTGAAATGCGGGATCTAGGGCAGGTAATAGACCAATTCATATTGCACTCTAAATCAGGGGTCTTCAACGTTTTCAGACCAAGGACCCCTTAGTTGAAGGAGAGATGAAGCAGGGAAAAAAGGTTGTGGGGGCACAACCTTTTCATAGATTCCATATAGTTTAATTGTTTGACAGCACAATCGTCAGTGTATTTTGGATTTGTGTCAATTTGTGTTTTCAGATATTTAAAAATAGCCGATCCACAAGCTCACAACGCCTCGCCTCGCAGCGCAAGGCGTTGTGAGCTTGTAGATCTGCCATTTTTGGCTAAAGTTCTCAGAATATGGACGCTAGGGTTCAAGTAGTCAACATGAAAAAGGAGGACAAAAAAGTTCCTATCACACAAAGATTTGGAGGACCCCCTGTAGTAACTCTGAGGACCCCCTAGGGGTCCCGGACCCCCTGTTGAAGACCTCTGCTCTAAATAGTCATATGTTGTCCAGCAATATAATCAGACTGCAATTACAGAAGTTTACATATTGTAATCTATTTTCAAGCATTGATCTGCCCCTGCTTTTATTATAGTGCTCATGATCATCTGCATGCCACAGATGACGACTCAGTAAGCAACATTAAAACAAAGTTTGTATGATGATGACAAAGCAGTATATCCAGTCATACCGAAGTCTGCGTCTGTCCATTCCCCCGGGGCCAGGGCCGAGGCGGGGCATGGTCCCGTAGCCCCCAGGGTGCATGGGCGGAGGCCCCATGCCGTAGTCGATGTCGTCGTAGCCCAGGCTGCGCTGGTCGTCCTCCATGCCGTAGTGCCCGTGACCGTATCGCATCTCCATGGCCGAGCCCATGGCCCGCATCCCCCGGCCCACCTGGGGCTGGGCTGCATAGGGGTCGATCTGCTGGCGGCTGGGGGCCCGGTAGCCAGAGTCCAGGGTCCTGTAGCCATCCACCTGCCTGTTGAAGTCAAAGAAAGGATGAATACATCAGTGTTGATTTCGTCGACTAAAACTATGGCGAAAAATGTTTGTCGACTGCATTTTTTCCCCTGACGAAAATGAAATAAAAACTAAGCTGTGATGACTAAACTAAGCTGTGATGACTAAAACCAAGACTAAACATATTGACAATTTCGTCAACAAAATAAAAACTAGACTAAAACGTTAGGGAGAAAAGAGAGTCATTTTATGTTTGGTTGCTCTCAAGTGTAAAATCATTACGATGCCATCAAGGCCTGCCAAAATACATTTTAGTTGACTAAATCAACTGTAGATTTAGTCACCTAAAAGATATTTTGTCGACTAAAATTAGACTAAAACTAACACTTTTCAAGTGACTAAAACTAAATGACATTTTATTCAAAAGACTATGACTAAAACTAAATTAAAATTTGTTGTCAAAAACAACACTGGAATACATAAATAACGGATAAACAAGGGACGATGTTAGATGGTACAATTTAAGTGGACATGGGTTGATGGCTTTTATTGACCACTAACCTAAGGTCCCGTTGCCAGTAAAGGTATGGCTATACCTCCAAAACCTGATCAACCCCTACAGCCCCACCCGTTCACTCAGATCAGCCAACACAGGGATGCTGACATTTTCACGACTTTTTCCAAAAATAGCAGATCTACAAGCTCGCAGCGCGGCACTCGGTGCCGCGCTGTGAGCTTGTATATCTGCTATTTTTCACTGGTTAAAGCATTCAATAATTCTAGGCCTAAATGGGTTATTAATTGTGGTCAGGACACAGTGCGTCCAGCCCCATGCATGCCCGTTACCTGTAGCGGTCGTCCATTCGTGTGCCTCTGCTCAGGCTGGCGTAGGTCTCCGACGGGGGCCCTGGCCTGTAGTCGTCGTAGCCCCCCGATGGGGCGTAGTGGTAGTTCCTGGGGACCGTTGCTGTGGGGTAGTCTCCTCCTCCGGGCTGCCGATAAGTGCGGTCCAGCGTGGCACTGTAGCCGCCCATGCCCGGGACCAAGAGGCCCCCGTCCATGGACATGGAGTCAGGGGGCATGACTGTGCGTGAGGCTACAGGCTTCATCATCTGCAAAAAACAAAAGTTTAAATTGTTATGATGGTATGGTTTGGTACAAAGACAATAATAGACAAAGATACAGGCATACCAAGAGAAAAAATGTATTTTTAGTAGGGCTGTCACGATTATGACATTTTACATGACGAATAAGGTCCGTACACACCAGCGAACTAGCGAAGCATCGCGAATAAGCGAACCAAAAAGGCTAAGTATTAGCGATACGCCTTTTTCCATACACACCAAAAAGCGACGCGAATATGCGTATAACTGTTCCCCTCTGCCTCAATGCAAAGGTCCCTCGACCATGCTCTCTCTCTCTTTAAATAGGATAGAGTGAGCTTACTTTGATACAGAGAGAGAGGAGTTCACCAGCAAATGTTCGCTAAATTCAACACAAGGGCGAATAAAAAAAACAGACGCCTTTTCACTTTTTCGAAATTTGCGTTTGGTGTGGATGCTTCCATTGACTTTATAAGGTTTTTTTTAAAAAGCAAATTATACGCCAATTTGCTAATTCGCCCCTGGTGTGTACGGAGCTTTAATTGTCACTCAAATAATTGCGATTAACGATTTAATTGTGTATTTGTCGTTGACAATTACATTTCTGCACATTGTAATCATGACGCATAACTTAAATATACGAAGAAATTACTGACATATTTGACAATTTTATACTTTAAAAAGAACATTGATAGTGGAAATAGCCGATCTACAAGCTCACAACGCGTCGCATACTTTTTGAAAGTGTTTGTAACTATATTAACATTTCTCGACGTGGAAACCATTATGGCGATTATGCAAAATAATTGTGATTACCTCAAATAATTGAGATTAGACGATTATGTCATAATTGTGACCGCTCTAGCTGTGAGTGTGCGTGCACTTCTTGGTCTCCCTACCCCATTGTCTTGCCGTCTTGTGGTTCCCTCATCAGAGAAGACTGAATGCGCTTCCTGGGAGTCGTCCTCTGGGGTGTAACTCTCATCCAGAGCGCCGTGGGCGGGGTCAACCATCCTGTACTGTGACACACACACACACACACACACACACCATTAGGTGACTATGTTCAATCATGCTAGGAACTTGTGCATGACTCAAATACACTCACTTGATAATATAAAGAAAATGTTACATTTTCATCGTTGTCGGGTGGAAACCTTGTATGTCCAAAACCGTTTGTTTTGTATTTATCATTTTTAAAATGATTTAAACTAGTGAAAACAGACGATCTACGAGCACATGTACATGTGCTTGTACATCGGCTGTTTTGTGCGACGGCACTTTTGTGCGGCGGCGTTGTATGATGAAGCAGTGATTTGCTTTGCGAAAAAAGGCGATAGAGGTTTCTGTCCGACAGTGACGTTTTATTATCATCATGTGAGATTGAGATTAAACACACACATATACACACCTGTGTCCCGTTTATGTAACCGTCGCTTAATTTCAGTCGTTCTATGTCCGCATCCCCTAGACGCCCGTTCTGAAAAGGGTAGAGAGAAAAGTACTATCGTAAGAAATAACCTAAACATTAACGACGATAACGTCTATATACACATTCACGTAAGATTCAACCATCTTAAACCTTGCATATAATGAAGGGGAGGTTGCCTACAATTCCAGCAAGCAGCTCGGTCAATCTCTCTTAAAACCCCCTTCAGATAGGATTACTGCTGCTCAAGCACATTCTGCACTGACCAAACCACCCTGCATATTCACGGCTACTGAGTCACACAGGGGTGAGTAGTACTTTTTGGAATTCAGCCATTCATCCCTGTTCACTAGATACTCCCTCTGTGGTCTGTCAGTGATAATCATTGACACTCCACATGATTCTCTTGAGACTATTATTCACCATCATTGGATTTATGTTATGAAGAACTTGATATTTGCAGTTGAACAGAGCTCATTGAGACACACAAAATCAAGCTTGAAATACATTTGAGAATCCAGATCTACATCCATTTAAAAGGGGATAGTTCATACAAATGTTGTCATTTTATCGTCTAATCAGCCTTTCATTTTATCGTCTAATCAGCCTTTTATGAACACCCTGAACAGTTTTTAAGTTGCTTGATTCAATATTTAGATATTTGATGTAAATGTTATCAGGCCCTCCAGGCCCAGGGCCTCTCCCCATAGACACCCACTGTAACTGAAAAATGAATCTATCATGGTTAAAATGGGAGTTTGAAGTTACAATGGGTGTGTATGGGGTAGGGCATTAACGAAAAATTGACAATTCAACTGAGTCGACTTCATTACACAAGTCGACTCCCACCAGAGAAAGTCGAAATTGAAAAAACAAAACTTTCTGCCTCATATATTTGACAATTTGGACGATGTTTAATTTGTCATTTTAGAGGTATTAAATATTGTCACTTTAGAAATGTGCAGATACCCTCTATATACTTAAACTTTATGTTGGTTTGTTTACAATTGAGTGAGAAAACAATGTTTCACATTAAGTTAATCACCTGGGGACCCTCCAAAATAATTGGGGGGGTTGTGTGTGATGTGATGACATCATCAAACGATAAAGTCGACTTCAACTCAACTTTTTAAGCAAGTCGAGTCGACTTGCAAAAATCACAAGTCGTTAATGCCCTAGTATGGGGAGAGGCCCTGGGCCTGATAACATTTACATCAAATATCTAAATATTGAATGAAGCAAATTAAAAACTGCTGGACAGTTCTCATAAAAGCCTGATTAGACGATAAAATGACCAAACTTTTTTTTTAAAGTGAAATATCGCTTTAAGTTAAGTTCATTGACTGGTTTAGGAAGATGGAGACACAGGAAAGGAGCTCCACCATCAAGCCAATAATACCAGTCATACACTAGACTATAGAGACTCACTGCAATGCATGTTACATCCAGAAGGGGGCAGAGTTGCTTTAGATTTAAAGCCGTTATATTCAGTAACAATGGGGTTGTGGACTCTTGTTTTACAGGAAAACAGGCTTATTTCCTTTGTGCCCTCATGAGAACAGCAATACATTTACAAACGACTCTACTCTGCCACCAACATGTGGAATGCTATGACACCATCTGTTAAAGGATGTGTAACTTCTTTCAAAATGGCCTGGAAAAACAGGAGACCACAATGGGATTTTCCCATCTCTTTTGTACATTGTACAGTTTTGTATAATAACGTATTACGGTGAACATTTTTTATGCTACGTTGATCAATTGAACACATAGGACCACAATAGAAACAAGTCCGCAGGACTTTGTTATCCGTTTAGCCTTAATGTCTTACCACGGGCTGTTAACATTTTAATAAATAAAAGAGAAAAAAAAGGAAAAGAAAACAAAAACAGCTGTGCTATTCTTCTTCTTTGCAATGTGAATCATTGGCCCAGGGCCAAAAAAAAGAGAGCAAATTGTAAAGGGCACTGCATAATAATAGAAAAAGAGAAGAAAATTAAGAAATTCTTTCCAGGCTTTTGTTAAAAGACGCAACTCATCTCGACAACTTATCCTGTAGGCCTTTTGTCCAATTAACACGAATCAGGACCAATTATAGCCGTTAATTATGGTCTGGGAGCTTTGGAGGCAGGTGTTACTTGCCCCCAATATGCCAAGCACTGGCCCTAAACTGTACAATGTGTCAGATTAACAGGACGTCTATCCCTGACCGCTACAAATTACAATCGTTGCGTCCTTTCACATTTCAGAAGAACATCACTGCTAAGCTTCAGTGTTGATACTCTGAAGTCACCTGAGCAGAGGGAGAGACTGGCCTACCGTCCAGCGACTGACAGTCACAAGACTGTTTTTAAGAAGCCTGTTAAACTAGACATGGAGGCGGCAGGCAACCATGTCCAACCAATTAACCCAGCTATAAAACAAGACAGCGTGCAGGGAGTCTTAAATCTCCTATACACAGATCAGCTGATGATCTGTAACTGCAAAGTAACATCTGACAATGTTCAAAATGAGCTCAGCTCTGGGGATATTAGGGCATTCACAAATAGTGATTTTTTAGCATTCAAATTATTCGACCGCAAAGTATTCGAATAGTCGAATATTCGACAGGACTGGCCAAACTGTCAAATATTAAGTAAGCAAGAGGCCAACATTGTGAAAATAGCAGATCTACATGCTCACAACGCCTCGCAACTAGATCTGCTATTTTCACAATATGTATTAAATGTAATATCTACAATTCCAAGTGCTTGTCAGGGTGGGGGTCCTCAGTTCAGATATGTTTATTTTGGGGGTCACAGCCTAAAAAGGTTTGAGAAGCCCTGGTATAGAGCATTAACAAATTCATTGACCAGGGGCATTGACAACTCATTTTTATGACTTCTTATCTAGCTAAGCTTTATAAATTATACATTTTTTTAAAGAGAAAACTAAAAATAAGCCAATATTCGACTTCGGTGAACAACGTCGAATAGTGACTTTGATATTCGAATATTCAAATATTTGGTGAATGCCCTAGGGCACATAAACATAGTATACAGAAACTATATCACAATCTGTCCCTACCCCCCCCGCCCCCCCCCCCAACCAAAAATAAAATACTTATCATTTAAAAGTGTAACATGCAATTGTAATGGCTAATTAGCATCATGCAGAAGGACATCGATTAATTAAACCATTCTGATAACAAGAGCCATTAACGTAAAGACACAAGGGTGAATGCAGGGCAGGGCAGGGCAATGCACGACCGACAAGTGACCACATTCCACAAGAAAACATGCTGCAACAAAGAGGAAAATAACTGAGATTCCATCACAGGGGGCTGGTGAAAGGTATGTGTGGGGGAAAGTGGTGAGGGGAAAGTGGGTGCGTGTTGTCCACATTTGAAATGTGTAGCCTATTGCAGTAGGCAATCCTTATTGCATATCTCAGTGATGTGTGCATGCATTTTGCATGCGAGCATGCCTCTTATTTATGTTTGTTAAAAAATGTATATTTGTATGTACGTTTATTTCATTTGTGTGTGTGTGTGGGTCTGGCCAAACTGTCAAATATTAAGTAAGCAAGAGGCGAACATTGTGAAAATAGCCGATCTACATGCTCACAACGCCTTGTGTTGCGAGGCGTTGTGAGCATGTAGATCTGCTATTTTCACAATATTTATCTGCGGAACCGAGTCACATTAAATGTAATACCTACAATTCCAAGTGCTTGTCAGGGTGGGGGTCCCCAGTTCAAATATGTTTATTTTGGGGGTCACGGCCTAAAAAGGTTTGAGAACCCCTGGTATTAACCAATTCATCCACCAGGGGCATTGACAACTCATTCTTATGACTTCCTATCCAGCCAAGCTTTATAAACTATATATTTTTAAAGAGGAAAAAAATAAGCAAATATTCGACTTCGGTGAACAACGTCGAATAGTGACTTTGATATTCAAATATTCGGTGAATGCCCTAGTGTGTGTGTGTGTGTGTGTGTGTGTGTGTGTGTGTGTGTGTGTGTGTGTGTGTGTGTGTGTGTGTGTGTGTGTGTGTGTGTGTGTGTGTGTGTGCAGGTACTGTACATCCGGTGAGTGACTAGAGAGGTATGTGGAAGTACGTGCTGATCATTATCTGCATGTTTAAAGCTGTAAAACTATGTACACAGACAAGCTGATCCGTTACCAGATGAAGGCTGACAGACACACACTGAAGACAGATGGACAGACAGGCGTGCGCACACACAGGCTCATACAAACACACATGTACTGTTACTGTACACATAGAAACACACCGAGCGCCGGTAGAGGAGGATGGATGGAGGCATGGAGCGTATGGGCAGAGGGCATCAACGATGGATAGCGCAATGAGCAGATGAACCCGACTCATTGGAAGTTGGATTAGATGTTGAGAAGGATGCATGGAGACTGTTGGTTGTGTGACAATTAAATTGACAATGTACAGTATGTGCATGTCACGATGTCAGATGTTGCTGACAATGCCTGTGTGTATAAGTCAGATGTTGCTGACAATGCATACACACATATGAGTAGGGATGTCACAATTAAAACATAATCTTCTAATCGCAGTTATTTGACATAATTGCAATTACTTTGTCATAATCGTCATAATCGTTTCCATGTTGAAACGTTTGTGTATTTTCAAACATTTTCAGAAATAGAGGAAATAGCAGATCTACAAGCTCACAGCGTGTTGCGATGCAACGCATTGTGAGCTTGTAATTCGGCTGTTTCCACTATCAATGTTCTTTTTTAAGTATAAAGTTGTCAAGTATGTCTTTGTATATTTAGGTTACGTGTCATATCTACCATGTGCAACTTCAAAGCCTAAAAGCCAAACAGAAATGTAATTGTCAACGACAAAAACACAATTAAATCGTTATTCGCAATTATTTGAGTGACAATTAATCGTCATGTAAAATGTCATAATCATGACAGCCCTAACAGTCATGTAAAATGTCATAATCATGACAGCCCTAACATGATGTACATGTCACAATGTCAGATGTTGCTGACAACGTTGCTGACAAATGCATATTTTCACATGTGGGATGTTATTGATAATGCACGTTGTGTCTGTCAAATGTCGGATGGTTTTATGACTGTTTGGGATTGAAGGACGTCGGGGGCAGTTAAAGGGGTTAACAGCGTTAGCTGGGTGATGCTGAGATGCGGGAGGGACGTCCAGCGGGGATGGCGGGCGGGCATTGAGGGGGGGAAGTGTTACCTGCTGTGCGTGAGGGAGGGAGTGGCCCAGGGCGGAGGGGCTAGTGGCCGGGAGGCCCACTCTCCTCCGCTCCTCCTCGAGCGCCCGGGTCAGCTGCTCAAACTGCACCTCCTGCTCCCTGACCGACTCCAGCAGAGCCGCAGCGCTCTCACACTGCTCCATACACACTACAACGGCCCCAGGGGGAGAGGGGTGCGGCGTTACACACCACACACACACAGAGAGCCTCGTATACGCGACAGCGCTAGGAGACGAGGGTTGTCTGGTATCATGTAACAGTACATGCAGAGGGGTGTCACATCAAATTCTTTGCCCTGGGGTACAAGGATTCACTCACGTTTTGTGCTTTAACTATTGAAAAATAGCAGATCTACAAGCTTGTAGATCGGCTATTTTTTGAAAAATCGTGAAAGTCTTTGAAAGTCTTTGAATGTTTCAAATCCTTCTAAGGTTTTTTTGAAAAGCCTATGTTTCTATGTCAGTGGTGCTCAAACCTTTTCATGTGAAGGACCCCCAAAATGATATGTATATGGCTACGGACCCTCATTTCAAAGTATTTAGTTCCAGGGACCCCCCGAGAAGCAAAGTTTTAGTTACAAATGTTCGCTTAAAAAGGTGCACACATTTTCACGACTTTTCAAAAATAGCAGATCTACAAGTTTGCAGCGCGACACTCGGTGCCGCGCTGTGAGCTTGCATATCTGCTATTTTTCAATAGCTAAAGTATAAAATATTCTAGTAACTCAGTCCCACTCCCCCCCCCCCCCCCCTTGTGACGCCCCTGAGTACATGCACACACACAGTACACAACAATCATAGTATATCTGACATCACGTCACTCTCGCGCACACACAGACATACACAATGATCGTGTGTCTGACATCACTCTCCCACACACAAGACACTTAAGACACCATTTCATACACAATGCACCATCTGACATCATACCCACACACACACAAAGCACTATACAAAGTATATAGCAGGAAGTAGGGCTTGGTCAATGCGGGAATTCTGTGGTCCGATACTCTTAACCGGGGAGGAATATTAACTATTTGACATATCTGCTGATGAAGATCTTCTTTGATGACCATTTCAGAGATTGATCACCGTTTGGCTCTCACAGGAAGGGAGGGTTACACCAATGGTAAATCTCTCCAATAAAACATAACTTGCAGTGTTTCCCCTAAATGCATTAAGGAGCGGCGGGCCGTCACCCCTTAGAATCCGGCCGCCGCTCTGTGATTTTTATTTTTTTATTTCTTATTTTATATATATATATGTTTTAATATACGGTAATTATTATTTGTTGCAGAGGAATTATTTTCACAACAACGTGACTCACGTTTAAAATATGGTTGTTCTCTCGGTTAGCTACGGTTGGAAGTAGATTATAGCGCTCCTCTGGTACACTCATTGGATGGAGAAACAGCTGCGCACCGAGTATAAACCCACTCGTCGCGTCGCCAAGCATAGGCACTGTTGTAGAACAGGAAAAGTTTACTTGTTGTCCCATTCATCATTACAGCTTAGCTGTACATTTCTCAAGATTCATTTAAAAACGTATTGATTTTAGAGTGGTGTAGTTTGTTGTTGTCTGTGGCTACATGTGCAGTTTATGTCTTAGTCTGACTGTTAGCACGCAAACTAGCCTACAGTGTGTGGAGAAAATAACAACATGCAGTTGCCAGGTCTGATAATATAAGCCATGTTGGTCTAGGTTGGATGAAATACCATGCAGTGTTGCCAGGTCTGATTATGATAAGCCATTTTGGGCTTTTATTTCTATAAAGTTGCTTGTAAATGATGGTGGTTGCTTGTGAGCTTGTTGATCGGCTATAGTATGAGGGATGGCCCGCCAGGCTAATGAAAACTAGCTTGAAGTGTGTTCTCAAAAACAGCAGAGTTCAGATCTGCAGCTTCATCGTTGATGCAGACTGAATTCTAGCTCAAACAATGTTGCACGCCTTTGATTTTGATCATTATTTTTCCTCAAAAAAGGACAAGGTCTTGTATTCCAATTCAATAAACACCATGTCATGTCGATACTTCCATCATACATTAGAAGGGACAAGTGCCTGGTATAACAAATGCACACACCATGTATAAGAACGCCATTACACACACTGCACAGGTGATCCTTAATTCATGCAATGACAGATACACACCTTCACCTGTGGGCGTGGCTTTGGAGAAGAGGTCAGAGGTCACGCCAAGGGGTTGAGCTCTAGTCGCAGCGGCTCATGGGTAGAAGTTCACCAAACCACCAAACACAGAAAGAGGAGGAGGAGAGGAGGAGGGGGAGGGGGGGTCAACAGAACGGGGGAGGAACGAACTGCAGAGAGAAACAGAGAAAGATGAGGGGGGAAAGGAATGAGAAGAGTGAGAAAATCTCTTGTGGAGTCTGAAGACACTTCTGTTCGAAAAACGGCAACACGGTGAGAATACCATACAAACGTGTGAGCTCACCAAACGTGCGAGCTTGGCCGTGTTTGCACTATAGCCCCTTTTCAACTGCAGCTTTAGCGCCACACCACACCACACCGCACCACATAAAAATATCTACATTTTCCATTACACAAAAGTATCCCTATTGGTAAGAAACAAATTGACCCGTTTAACTGTGATTATAATACAATATAAATTTGTATTACAACTATCCTAAATTATAATACACTATAATGGATTATAACTGTGATTATAACACACTATAAAGTATTAATGTATTACTATGCTAATTATAATACACTATAATAGTGGTTATAGCACTGGACTAAATGAAAAGTCAGTGAGTGATCAGTCATTATGAAGCTCGGACCTACTCTGGATTGGATACTTTTAGTACCACATTTAGTACCACTTTCACATCACTCTACCCACGTCCTTGTAGTGGAAAACCTGGCACAAGTGGGCGGTGTGGTGTGGTGTTGGGCCAGTGGAAAAGGGGCTATATGAACACACACGGAAGCTCCAGCATCCAGACACGCCCTATATTTACTCAACATTTGGCCCTGCGTACAGTAGCTCAGCCGCAGGAGGCTGCAGTGGTATCTGGGCCAGGGAAAACACACCGTCAGCACGCAGAGAAACAGAGCGGTGTAGACAGAGAAAGACAACTCCCGTGAGCCATCTGTCCTCTCCTATCCACCAGCCCATCTCTATATTAACAACACAACCTCACCCCTTCTCCTTGAGCCTCTGGCTGGCTTCATAGCTTCTTTCTATAAGTCTTCATCTAGTCCAGGGGTCCGGGACCCCTAGGGGGTCCTCAGAGTTACTACAGGGGGTCCTCCAAATCTTTGAGTGATAGAAACCTTTTTTTATCCTTTTTTGTATGAACAACTTGAACCATAGCGTCCATTTTCAGAGAACTTTAGCCAAAAATAGCAGATCTACAGTGAGCTTGTAGATCGTCTATTTTTGGCAAAGAGGTTTGTAAAGTGGAAAAAAGAGCACACTAAGTACAGAGTGAAAGGGCAGGTTTAGTAACTATTGACGGTTCAAGTGGTTAAATATCTGAAAACAAACTAACATGAATCCAAAATACACTGATGATTGGGCTGTCAAAAGATTAAACTATATGGAATCTATGAACAGGTTGTGGGGGTCCCTGCTTCATCTCGCTCAAGAGGTCCTTGGCCTGAAAACGTTGAAAACCCCTGATCTAGTCTGTGTATGACTCTTTGTATTCTCTACCACATGTGCACTGAGAGAGACACATTGTTAAACCAAAGCCAAACAAGCCGAGACTCAAGACATCATGTAACTCCTTCATCTTATCTGCTGATAAACCCTGTGCCAAGGCCAGACACCGTGTCAGTCCTGCTTTTAACCACTTAAGCCCTATATACTTCGTGAGAAAAATAGACATGTTCACACAATCTTTGCTTGTGAGTTTGTACATCTGTTTTTGAATTTTCTTTAGAACAAAAATGGATTTGAAATTGTATGGACATTACATTTTTGAAAATGTCACATGCTCAAAACAGGGTTGCTCTGCCAGGGTTAAAGTGGATAAAACGTTATAAAGTGTGCCCATGCATGCACCACTACCACAGAAAACCACACACACACACACACACACACACACACACACACACACACACTTGCATGACCGGTTGGACAAGGCGAGGGGAGGGGCGCCAGTGTGGCTGAATTTCACTGAGCCCTTGTTTCTGTTTCTTTAAGCCCAATTCATACTTTGTCGCACACCAGTGTTGCTCACCCAAAATAGCTGACTTTCAAGCTAAAAACAATCCGTTATTTTTGGCAGGCGACAAGTCGTGCAATGAAGCAGCCTATAAATTAGACTTGTGTCTCTCACTCCGCAGCTGATGTGCACTTGCAAACATGGCTGCTTATAAAGAAAGAAAAAAGCAAGAAAGTAAGAAAGAAGAAAGAAAAAGAAAGACATTTGGCACTATAGGGCAGTGTTTCAACCACTGTGCCTGTGGACCTTTGGTGTGCCCCTGAGAAGGGTCAAGTGTGCCCCTTGAAACTGCTTGAAAGCCAGTATTGTATTTATCATTTTAAAAATGATTTAAACTAGTGAAAACAGCCGATCTACAAGCACACAACGCCTGGCGGTGCGAGGCGTTGTGCGCTTGTAGATCTGCTGTTTTCACTAGTGTTGCGCGACAGCCTTGTATGATGAAGCAGGGCTTTACTTTGCAAAGAAACATACACATTTGAAACTTGGAAATACATGGTTTCTTCCCGACAGTGACGATATTTACACCCCCGTAGTATGTTAGTATAGGGGATAGGGGTTTAGGCAACAAACAAGGACCTGCATTTACAGTTGTGGCACAGGTGTGTCCAAAAGTAAAGATGTTATCAATACAGCAGCAAAGCAAAGTGGAACAGAAGCATATTGAAATCGGGAGCTGGGGGAGGGGGAGGGGGGAGGCAAGGGGCAGGCAACTGACTCACAGTTTCACCTAATGGGTTGAACAAATGGAAGCGCAAGAGAGGCAGACAAACAGGTATGTGATGACATCATCCTATGCAAGCTGTGTACTACTATGCCCTTTAAGGCCACAGTGAAACTTGTAGCGGCCAATCGGCCATGTCTGCTCTTGTCTTCTAGTCTGTCTGGTGATGACTAATACATACACACACGGTGTCATGTGGGACATGCTGCTGTATCCCAAACTTAAGGCAAGGCAATGGTTACTTTAGTTAGGAAGATGATTCATTCATGGTGATGTTGTGGGAAAAAAGTGGGAGGGAGGGAGGGAGGTCGGGAGGGAGGGGTTGATGAGAAAATGAGTGACGTAAAAGCATGTCACAAGGAGTTCGGTTGGACAGGGGTCGGCTGAAAGAGGGTCACAGAGTGACCTCGCCTAACCAGGCTTTCCTGTGAAGGCCGGGATTCTATTCTAAATTAACAAGTCTGATCCAGTCTAGCCTACTGCATGCATATAGTCATTTGCACACATATACATGTATGCACCGTTTCTGTATCCGCTTTAGACCCAGATCATCAACATGCAAAGTGAACTGATCCCAGTCTAGTCACAGACGGACAAGTGAAAGGTGATGACATCACACTAGGGCATTAACGACTTGTGATTTTTGCAAGTCAACTCGACTCAGTAAAAGGTTGAGTTGAAGTCGACTTTATCGTTTATTGACGTCATCACATCACACACGACCCCTCAATTATTTTGGGGGGTCCCCAGACGATTAACTTAATGTGCAACATCGTTTTCTCACTCAACTGTAAAAAAAAAAAAAAAAAAAAAAAACATAACGTTTAAGTGTATAGACAGAGGGTATCTTCACATTTCTAAAGTGACAATTGAAGGACTTAATACCTCTAAAATGGCAAAAAATACCTCTAAAATGGCAAATTAAACATTGTCCAAATTGTCAAATATATTGAGGCAGAAATTGTGAAAATAGCCGATCTACATGCTCACATAGATCTGCTATTTTCACAATAGAAAGTATTATTTTTATTTATTTTTTCAACTTCAACTTTCGACTTTCTCTGGTGGGAGTCGACTTGTGTAATGACTTGTCGACTTTTTCGTTAATGCCCTAATGCAAAGTGAATTGATCCCAGTCTAGTCACAGACTGACAAGTGAAAGGTGATGACATCACACATACCAAATGCCCTCTACATACACAACTGCTGCGAAGCCCCTGGGAGCACAACCTCCAACCTAAGGAAAAACACAATCTGCTGTACTGTAACACACATGCCCTTATATGGTCAAAGCCGAGGCTACTGTTAATCACTAATAGAAGAAGAAAAGGGAGGGGGGGACAGAGAAAGAGGTTGACAAGCAAATAAACAGAAAATGGGGACAGATAGGCAATTAAAAAAACACATTGATGCAAGGAGCGAAGGAGGGGGGGGGGGCTTGCTGGAGGAGAGGATACAGAATAGATAAGGAAAGGAGTGTCGAATTAAAGATAAAAGCAAGATCTTGCATTCCTCGCATTGTCTCTGGCCAATTCACCACATCAGCCCACCCACTCATTCACTGGAATAGTCCTTCATGGGTTGCAATTATCAGTCTGCCTTCTGTATAAAATACTCTGTGGGGGCATCTCCCAAGGCAAACCTACTGGTGGTCACGCTGACCCAAATGCAAAGACACACACAGACTATACAATATCTCTCTCGCTCTCATCCATCATAACAAAATACAAACAACGTCTCTTTATCTTTGTCCTTCCTCTGACATGCAAAATAATTATAAGCGCAATCGACATTCCAAACACTATCTCATTTCGGTAATGAGCTCGGCTGTCATTGACACAGGGCTAACTATAAACTCTCAAGATGGATTATAAACAAATAGTGGGAGCTACTTCTTGGCCAGTGGCCTTGGGAATGATACTACGTATGTGTGTGCGAGCGCGTGTGCAAGCGTGTGTGTGTGTTTGTGTGTGGGTCTCCTTTCCGACATGTCTCCATTCCGACAATAACCCTATCTCTAACCCTTACCCTAAACTTAAACTCTATGGAAGTGTCGCCACTCCGACAATAAGAAGTCAATGTCGGAGTGGCGACATGTCGGAATGGAGAGCAGTCACCATGTGTGTGTGTGTGTGTGTGTAGAGGGAATTTGCAGCTGTCAGTCTGGGAGGCATCAGTAACAATGAGAAGTTTGTGCAAGTGAGCAAGTGTGAAAGGAGATGGATAGATAAATGGAGACTCTGCGTGGGAGAACACGCTTTTGTCCGCGTGCGCGCGCGTGTGTGTATAGGCTACTGCTCCTGACACTTGACCTGGGGCCTAACTGCTGTCCTACACTCGACTGCCTCTCTTGCAGTTGCTCATGTTTGCCCGTGATGCCTTTTCGGAAGTCAGCTGTGAGTTTCATTGAACAATGAAAACATGGCTACCGTCCCATTCTTGTTCCTTCCCCTTCCAGCCACTTCCTGAGTAACAGGATGTTATGGATTCTCCATCAGAGAAGAGTAACGTGACAGGAGGGCTGCCTCAGCCTACGAGGAACCCTTTTCCTCAACAGACTATACAGTGAATCATGAAAATACTCTGCTACTTCCCCGGTAGATATTTGGTAAATAGCCGATGGTTGAATCCCCCCACTGACAGAATGGTGGTGTGGTGAAAATCCCCTACCATGCGCTAATCATACCACCACAAACCACTTCCCCTTTAGCAATGCTCTTCTCAATCTATTACGTTCTGTTTTCTGAGAAATTCCCCATGGCTAAAACTTGTTTTTTCCATCACGCTATGTGACAAGGATTTGAGATTCATGCATCTAGGAGCATAAAGTGAATGACAAGGCCATGCTGCTGTTACATTGTTCCTATTGTGTGATTGTGATGACAAGGCATGGTCAAAAGGTCAAGTGGAGGGCCTCTGGGTCCATGACATACAAACACCTGGTCCAGCCCTGACACACCACGAGTCAGTGTGTTCTGTGACCATCTGATGCTGCACCAGTCAGTCAGCGTGACTCACTCACTATATCTGTCAGAGGAATCACGTCACAGACAATACAGTTCTTGTTGCATGTGTGATGAAACTGCTTGATGGAATGTGGGCCTGCACCTGCCGTCAGGAAAACCCCCACACATACACACAATGTACATCCCTTATGCATTTAGAGGTAATTGACACTGCTGTTAGTTCATAAGTCAGCGTAATGTCATTGGCACTAGTTTAAGCAGAGTGTGGCTTGTAATGAGATTGAGGCATTAACCCGCTAATCCACTTAGCTCCTAACAAACACATAGTTATGTGCGCACACACACACAGGCTTGCGCTAGATTTACCTACACAACTCAGAAGGGCACAGACAATTTCAGCCCGGTGCCCATAGCTTGGATCAACAATCAAACGCCCACTCCATCAGATAACTACCATGGAAGCCTTATACCAAACAAGTGTGTTTGCACTCAACTACACCGTTATTACTGGGAGCACCTGCAGGTTAACTACAGCTGCAGACTGATCCCTGACCTGACCTGCTGATTAACCCATTCGCTTTAACTATTGAAAAATAGCAGATATACAAGCTCACAGCGCGGCACCGAGTGCCGCGCTGCGAGCTTGTAGATCTGCTATTTTTGAAAAATCGTGAAAATTTGAATTTTGACCCGATTCTATAAGTGTCTTTTGAATCCGTCTAAGGTTTGTTGAAAAACCTATGTTTCTATGTCAGCAATCTGGCTATAGCCATCGTCAAAGAAACGGTCCTTTTCACTTAACTGGAGCTCAGTTAGCCTGTTCTTGAGAGACTACTATGTCAGTGGTTCTCAAACCTTTTCATGTGAAGGACCCCCAAAATGATATGTATTTGGCCACGGACCCCCATTTCAAAATATTTAGTTTCAGGGACCCCCCAAAGCAAAATTTGAGTTACAAACGTTCGCTTTGAAAATACATATATTCAAACATTTGCACAAATGTTCACGACTTTTTCAAAAATAGCAGATCTACAAGCTTGCAGCGCTGTGAGCTTGTATATCTGCTATTTTTCACTGGTAAAGCATTCAATAATTCTAGGCCTGTATGCAGATAGGCACACGACAAAGTTAGGTCCACATGAAAAGGGTACTGAACAACATAGGAGTTGAAGCCCGTGTTAAAATGCTCTTTTACAAGGGTAAAAGTAAGGGTTGAACTTGTTTATATTCAAACAGTGGTTGGTTGTCCCCACCCAGCCTTTTCCCAACTGAAACAAGTCCACACAAGACCCACCGAACGGGTTCACTGGGTGACAGACACAGCCTGCTGTGTGATAACACAACCTCCAGACCACCACCCTTAAATAAACTACAACACACACACACACACACACACACACACACACACACACACACACGTATTATCAGTTTGCCAAACATGTGCAAAGGTTTCCCATTACATAGGTTTACAGGACAGGACAACATTCATCTCGCCATGCCCTTACCTTACCTATAATAGCTGCAGTCTTGAATGAATGGGCTTGTCCTCTCTCTGATAACTCTCCAGGGAAAATCAAACTAAAAAAGAAAAAAGGGGGGAAAAAGTAAACAATAACTTGTATTAGTAGGCGAACTCAGAAAAAAAGACGATTTGTATGAGGGGGAAAAAAACAAGGGCCAGGGTCGGCTTATACAGTACTGTTATTGATTGATTGAATACTTTATTAGAAATTTGCATGGGGGAAAAGTACAGTACAGTAAAGTACACCGATAGATGGGGGAAAAGTACAGTACAGTAAAGTACACCGATACAAAGTCAACTAAAAGGGATCAAGACCACAAGAAAGCTTTTAGGCGTGTTTGCATTGGGCTCCCTTTGTACTCAAATCACACAACGTGGAGGACAGGAGTCAGGACTCCCTGCGATCATTTCAAACTTTGTGATGAGCCTCATCGCTGTTCGTTGGGGCTAGTATTTCCCTGACCCAGCGAAAATCAAACAGACAGTATATCGATTAGGTAACGCAAGCCAGTAATCCGGGGCAGACACACAGCAGCGATGAGCACAGTTGGCTTGTTAGACCAGCCACCACTACAACAACAAAATGTATGCAAAACACTAGAACCATAACGTTTGTTTACACGGTGTGACTGGCGATGTTAAAAGTTACTGCTCACATCAACAACACAACCGTTTCGGAAACCAAATCAACGCAATGGGACTGTGTTGCTTAGCAGCAGCCGTGGCGTTGACCTATTTTTAAAGTGGTTAGCTACAGTAGCATCACAATAACCCACATACTGAAAACACACTGCTGCTGCCGCCAGGCTAGCGTTAGCCTAGCCTTGGCACTGCCTGGGCAAAGCAGAGCCAGGCTAGCCCGAAGGGGGGCTAGTAGCTGGTTAGCCGTGTATCCAACTCCACCACGGCCATTCTCATTGACGTGGTTCTTTTCCTGTAAATGTGTTCTCTTGAGAGGGTAAAAATGAAACCAAATGGACCCGTTCGGTTCCATTTGGTTTCATTTCACGCTCTCAAGAGAACCTCGGGTGGCCGCAGACGTCGTTAGCATCGATGCTAACGCAGGTTAGCCTTTTGGGAGAAAAGTCGTGCCGTTTGGTCTGCTCCCGTTCTCGACGATGACCACTCCTTTTGCCAACGCTGCAGTGCGCCACTTATTAAACTACAGCCCGCTTTACAATCCGCCAAACCCTCCTTTATATCATGTCATAATGTACTCACCTGTTTTTCAACCTTCCCTCCTGGTCCTTCCTGCGTTTTAAAGCCCGTTTTTATTGTTCGTATTCCTCGCTTCTTCTTTCCCCCTCCTGACTGTGTTGTCCTGCGTTTCTCGGTCAGGCTCGTTAGGAGCGAGGAGGCATCACCATACAGTCTGCCGTCGACTGTTCTATCACAGAGAGGGCGGGATCAGGCGGAAAGTTACCGTAATGACGGCGCAACGCAAATTCCTCTTCTCTCATACAGGTGTGTCTCTAGTTGCGGGCAGCGGTGTGAAGTAACTGAGTACTTTTACTCAAGTACTTTACTTCAAGTACGATTTTGAGCTATTCATGTGAGTATTTCTAATTTACACAATTTAAAGCACCTTTACTTCCATTCCACTACATCTCAGATGATCCAAATGTTGTAATTTACTCCACTTCACTACATTTATTATTTGAACACTTTAGTTACCTAGACTTGCAGATATAAATGATTATATTATAAAACATATTTTTTTGTACTTTAAATTTAAGTAGGCCTACATTTTTATGCCAATACTTTCGTACTTTTTGTCAAGTACATTTTGAATTCTGGGCTTTTACTTGTAGAGTAGAATATTTCTATATTGCAGTATTGATACTTTTACTTGAGTAACATGTGAGTACTTTTTCCACCACATGGTCTCTAGAGGTGCGGGGAGGCCATTCTCAGCGATCAGCCAGCACAACAAAGACTGTCAGCTGGAGTATGAAACGCCTTTTATCGTGAGATAATGGCCTATATTTATTGATAAACCATTATTTAACATTGATTGATGGCGCATGTATTCATTCATTTAGCCTACTTGTTCAGAATGATATAGGTCTATAGATAGTAAAAATTAAATAATAGGCCTATTTACTTTATATTCTTATTTAGGCCTACCCTGGTTGGTTCTTTAGCTTACCTCTGCTGTTTTACTCTCACTGCTGCTATATGACACACTCCATACAATGGCATACATCAAACTTTGTGGGGAAATAAAGGTCATATCCCCGTTCTTATTTTTTTTTTTTTTTTCCTATTGTTGTTTTATTGTATTGTAACTGTGATATGGATCTCCCTGGGCCTGAATTAAAATTGAATTGAATTAACCTAGTGAAGACTGTTTCCAATTCAATTTCACTGGATTAAATAGATGAATGAATTTGGCATGTGTGTAGGCCTAGCCTACACCGTCGCCCTCCCCCAATTCACAAATAGCCAACGCCCGCCGTGATGTCAAATACATCGATTCATTGCTTGAGCGGGAATGATGAGAAACTTGGTGTAGCATTCACCACTATAATAACTCATGAGTCATGACATAGGCTACTGACCCACTGATGACCGTCCGTCACTCATAGGCTACTTGTGACTACATAACATTACATAACAGATACTGAGCTGTTTTGTTTATTTGCAGATTTTGCACTGTGACTGTCACATTCAACTTAGTAGGCCATCTGACTGAGACGATTGACCATATAATTTCTATGTAGGGTTTCGTTTCGGGTTTTATATTACAATGACATGAAATGTCATTATCTTATCATCTATTCTAAATAGTCAGTACGTTACTTTCAGTATCTGGGGGAAATACAAAAAACAAAGAGAACCCAGATAAACAATGGGGGGAGGAACAATGCCAGGAATTCCCCCAATTTCCTGAAGAGTCCCCTGCAATGTCTGAGAGTGAAGTCACACAGCTGTATCACAAAAGATCACCCGCCGTAGCAGAAGCAATGCTGCCCTCTAGAGCTCTTGAGGTGCATAGGCTACTGGAAAAGACTTCAGAGGGTGACCCATTTCATTGCACCTCAGTCCCTGTATGTTTTTATTTTTATTTATATGAAGTTATATTATAAATATTAACAAGTAGAAGGAACTCTAAAAGACAATTATTGCAAATGTGAAAGAATACCTAGATTAAGAAGGGTACGGTAAAAAAAATTACACAATCGCATAATTATAAAAACACAGACTATGAAAGGACATGGATATAGAACAGCAAAAATTTCAGAATAATTATCTTATTCTGTTAAAAGAACACCACACTATTAGCCATAGCCTATATTTTCAATCCCACCAGACGTTCGGTGGCCAGGATGACAACATCAGAGGTTTTATCTGTATCTAGTAATCACTAATTATAGATAATAATCATGTGACAATCTTTAGATCTTTTTTGATGTTTTCCTCCTCTGTACATTTTACTGTGGAGAGTGTGGTTCAGCAATCCTGAAAACAATGTCAACACTGTCAGTGATTCAGTTTGTTACAGTTACTTGCAAAAATAGCAATTTTTCCAATAAGCCATTTTGCAACTGGACTTGGGTGACATCTAAGTTCAAGTAAAAAAGTTCCCCCCCCCCCCCCCCCCCCTAAAATATTACATATTGTTGTAACACATATTGCAATATTGAATGTACTGTGTTTAGGCTGTCTAAATGACAGCAAGTTAGTTCAAAAGGTAACAAGTCTTTTCGCCCTCTCGGCCGTTCGCCCTAATTTTTTCCACTGGTCTCGGTGAGGCTGTACTGTACTTAACTGTACAAAAGTACAATTTTGAGGTATTTTTCTTTTACTTTACCTGAGTATTTCCAATTTGCAATACTTTTACTTCGACTCCACTAAATCTCAGATCCAACTATTTTACTTTTACTCCACTACAATTATTTAAAAACATAGGTTTTAATGTTACATTTAACATTCCGCCGAATAGACACCCGGGGCGAACGGCCAGGAGGGCGAACGGCGTGGTATTCGTTCAAAATGCCGCTACCCACCTTCTGAATAGCACGATGTGAAGGTCAAGTGACTTCAAAGACTCTTCAGTGCTTGCCTGTACATTTCTGAATACATTTTAATCATAGCCGTACTTATTGGAGCAAATGGCCCAACATGATCCCATCTAAAATCAAAAGGTGATGTTTTTGCTTCTGTGGCATCTTGACTATGGAACTGTTGACATCAGGTTAACCCATTTAGGCCTAGAACTATTGAATGCTTTAACCAGTAAAAAAAAATAGCAGATCTACAAGCTCACAGCGTGGCACTCGGTGCCGCGCTGTGAGCTTGTAGATCTGCTATTTTTGAAAAAGTCATGAAAATTTGTGCAAATCTTTGAATATATGTATTTTCAAAGTGAACGTTTGTAACTCAAATTCTGCTTCTGGGGGGGGTCCCTGGAACTAAATATTTTGAGATGGGGGTCCATAAATATCATTTTGGGGGTCCTTCACATAAAAAGGTTTGAGAACCACTGACATAGTAGTCTCTCAAGAACAGACTGAGCTCCAGTTAAGTGAAAAGGACCTTTTCTTTGACGATGGCTGGCCAGATTGCTGACATAGAAACAGGTTTTTCAAAAAATCTTAGGATTCAAAAGACACTTATAGAATCGGGTCAAAATTCAATAATGTGTACCCGTTATGAATGGGTAAACTCAGTTCTGCATTTGTAACCACTAAACCCTATACTCTTCATCGTGCAATATAGTGAACATAGTCTACCTACACAACAAGCTCATGTTACATCATTTTAGCTCTTTTTGTATTTATCTTTTTATTGTTCGAACATTTTTGCCATAATGAAATGACCAAATAGGGACAACAGGTTGAAAGAAAACGTCTAACATACTTAAAAAAAAAAGCTTATCCCTGACTTTTCTTGTGTGTGATGTAATCTAAGAATATAATTCCTCTCTCTCTCTCTCTCAACCCAATACTGTCACGGCAGATAGCTGCCCAACTAGAGCCAGGTTCTGTTTTATGTTTCTCTGCATATTTTATTTATTTTGATTTGTGTTTTGTGCTGTCGTAATGACTTAGGAAGCCATTAAGCCAATGGTTTACATGGGTTCGGGCAGAGCAACTTATTTTGCCCCCTACAACTACACCATCATTCAGATTTCACAAACAAAGTGCTTAATAAAGTCTCACACCTGTCTAAATACGGTACAGCATTCTATAATTACCCGTATCCTCCGTTTTCTTTAATAAGAAGCCTTTTTATCCGATCAATGTCTGTTTATCTCAATGGGGTTGGTGCGCATGGGGAACGCCAGGAAATGCATGGGAAAACAGAAAGCGATCGGATAAAAAGGCTTCTTATTAAAGAACACGGAGGATACGGGTAATTATGGAATGCCGTACCGTATTTAGACAGGAGTGAGACTTTATTAAGCACTTTGTGAAATCTGAATGTTGGTGTAGTTGTAGGGGGCTAATTAAGTCACTCTGCCCAAACCCATGTAAACACGGGAACATGACGGTCGGGGCTTGGTCTCTACGACCATGCGTGAGCTATGATGGGCTAAAATCGCTTTGGGAAACCCAGCCATTATCTGATTGCATCCAATTTAAAACACTGGTGATTACCGACAAGGCTGCCATGGGGATGCCATCCCTTGGCCTATGGAGGATATTGTCCTACATGCTTTCCCATCGATCTCTTTCCCTGCCTTCCCTGTGACCAAACTGGCCAAAACTCCAGGTAGCTTAGACAAGACACTTCTCCATCCTAACTACAATTCAGTGGAATCCACTGCTGTCTGAAAACCCACCTCTTCAGACACCATCGAATTTCCTAGCATCTAATCTCTCTTCCTCCCTGTTGAATATAGATGTACAGTATGTTGTTTGCAGATGATGTTATTCAGGTAGATGCCAGGTTAGGTTTGATGTCTACCTGCTATCCTTTGTTGCACATACTACATAGTTTTTTCAACCACTTGCCAATGTTTTAAAATGAATATCAGCCCAAGCCTATCGGAAACTCAAACGCACGAGGTTCTTCACTAGTGAGGCTGACAGTAGAGCAAAATTCAACGTGACATAATATTTCTTGAACCATTTAACCACTGTCAGAGTTCAGAGTATCCCGTTGGTGGTGTGCGTGATCATGTGCCTGCGCAAGTTACTGGGGTTGTTAAAGCTGGCGCTGCACCGCGAGCAGGTATACGGTTTCTCCCCAGAATGAGTCCGCAGATGGATCTTCAGGCTTCCGTTCTGCGTGAAACGCCGGCCACACTGAGGACAAACATACGGTTTCTCTCCAGTATGTATTCGCATGTGGATGCTCAACGTAGTCTTGTTGACGAACGACTTGCCGCACAGGCCACAAATAACGGGTGACTCTCCCGTGTGGCTCGCTCGATGTACGATCAGGTCCTCGCGGCTGGAAAAACGCTCCCCGCAGAAGCTGCAGTCCAGGGATTTATTGGCGGCGTGAGGAAAGTTGAGGAGGTTCTGTTGTTGCTGGTGTTGGTACTGACCGATGTGACTGGGGTGACCCCCTTTATTGTCGACGGTCACTGTTGCGTTTATTGAAAGTATCTTTGCGGTGATTGTCTGGTTCAAGCGACTTCTTTCTAGTTGACCGTCTCTCGCTGGCCCCAGACTGTTGTCCTCTGTCCCTCTTATTGTGGGTCTCTCCGCAGCACCACCGCCACTAAAACTCAGGAGATTCTCATGGTTGATGGACTGATCAGACAGAGACGTAAGAGCCTGCAGCTCCGAGGCAGTGAAGAGCGTGTCGCTGTCCTCCACCAGAGGCCCCTCCCCTCGACCGTGGATGCTCACGATCCGCATCTCTTCACGCTGACCTGACATGAGGGAGGAGCCAGGAGCGCCTAAATCGGTGGTCCCCATGGCAACACCGCCGTGTATGCTGTGGTTCCCAAAGGCATCTTGATCTGAGACAAAGAAATGTTGCGTCATGGATCATGATTGTCAATAGGGCTGTCACAATTATTACATTATCGTCTAATCGCAATTATTTGACATAATCGCAATTATTTGACATGATCGCAATTATTTGACATAATCGCAATTATTTTGTGATAATTGTCATATTGTCATCTGAAGGCAGCAACCCATATGCATAAAGAATATAGGTTGCTGCCTTCAGGAAGGAGATACGGTGTTCCAGAATACAATAAGGTCAGACTAAAAAGGTCCTTTGTCCATCAATCGACTTTAAGGCTTAATCAGGAGTTTGGCCAGAGGTAGGCTTGGCGGTGGACATTGCTCTTGTCTATATTATCCTTATGTATGTAAACCTGTCTTGTTTTTGTTCCCTTGTGTCAAATGTTCGTATATATGTTTTGCATACATGGCTGCTGTGTCGCAAGACACATTTCAGTGTGAACTGACAATAAAGTACTATATCATATCATATCATATCATAATCGTTTACATGTTGAAAAAGTTTTATATATGTTCAAACAAAAAATTGTGGAAATAGCAGATCTACAAGCTCACAACGCGTCGCGATACGAGCGTTGTGAGCTTGTAGATCGGCTATTTCCACTATCAATGTTCTTTTTAAAGTGTGAAGTTGTCAAATATGTCCTTAATTTCCTTGTATATTTGGATTACAGGTATGTGTCATAACTGTCATGTGCAACTTCAAAGCCTACAAGCCAAACAGAAATGTAATTGTCAACGATAAAAACACATAATCGCAATTATTTGATACGATTAATCGTCATGTAAAATGTCATAATCGTGACAGCCCTAATTGTCAACATAACATCAGCTGCATATGTGTCCAATTCTACTGGTCTGGACTTTGGAGGCATTTTTTCTCACCTGCATCTTTCCTGCTTGCTCCAATGTCCTCTTCATCCTTAATCAAAATCACATCTGGTGCCTCGCCTGCAACAGACTGACACACACGCACAGAGTGCACAAGCAGAAAACCTGAACATCATGTGATCAAGATGTTTGCTGAACCACATATTTTATGCAATGTGTATGCTTTGCTTACCTCCACTCCCGTAGCAACACTGGAAGTCTCACTTTCTGAAGGAATTGTAATAGCAGCGTCATTTCCGACAACGTTTTGAGGCACTGGTGGCTGTACTGGAGCTAAGATTAGTGGAGGGAGAGCAAGATATGAGTTTGAGATCCAAGACCACCAGTAGTGGTAGTAGATATAAACCTGGGTTAGTAGTAGTAGTAGGCTACTAGTAATAACAATAATAACATGCATTTATAAAGCACCTTTCCAAAACAAGCTTCACAAAGTGTTTTACAAAATAAAATAACGTATGTGCAAAGTAAAAAGGCGTTAGAGATAATAAGAAACAAAACAATAAATTAGCATGGAAAGCTAAATAAGGTATTATGGAAGTCCTTTGGTTTAGCTGGGAATAATCTTATTCCATCATATAACCACAGCAGTGGTGGACAATACTGCAATATTTTCAAATGTATAAACGTCTTTTGAAAATAGCAGATTTACAAGCTTGTGAGCTTGTAGATCTGCTATTTTCAAATGGCCAAAGTGGGCTGAAGTGGTTAAGTGGTTAATCAAATAAATGTACTGGAGTAAAAGTACAATATCTACTGCAGAGTACTGTGTTCTATCCGCCTGTCATGCAATGTTATATGAGTGTAAATAAGCCGAAAAGCTGACTAGGATCTCCTTTTAGTTAACCTTGTACCAGTGAACTGAACTGTACTGTCATGAAACTGTACCTTTGGCTTTTCCTATGCAAACTTCTAATAAAGTCAATCAATCAATCAATTTGGATCCGAGTAATGGAGTAGAAGTAAAAGTACTGGAAATTGGACATACTCAAGTACAAATACCTCCAAATTGTAGACTCAAGTTAAAAAAGAAAACTTAAGTTACTTTACACCACTGTACCACAGCAGAGGCGTCAATTTGGGTATGGCAAGCTAGGGCAGCTGCCATACCTTGGCTACAGAGGGAAATAATATGTACTTTTCATCGTGCCTGCTGCTAAGGTATGGCAACATGACTGGTGTCTTGCGCGCGTGCAAGACCAGTCATGTTGCCATACCTTAGCTTTTTCTGAACTGACGCCACTGACTGTACCACGGAGGCTTTGATTGATTGATTGATTGACTGATTGAAGACTTCATTAGAAGTTTGCATAGGAAAAGGTACAGTTTCATGACGGTACAGTTCACTGCATGGTACAAGGTCTACTAAAAGGAGATCCTAGAAAAGACTAAGCTTATTTCCACAGGAAACCAAGTATCTCATATAAAAAAAGGCGTGTTACATGTTTATAACCCCCCACTCAAGGCCTTTTAAACAGTTATATCCTACACGCACGTGGCCACTTTGTCGCACAGACTTCTTCCATTTAACCGTTACCTGGCAGTTGTTTAAAGCGTGGTTTGGGGACGTTGGCTCCTCTCGCCAGGGAGAAGCGGCTGGGCGGCCGCGCTGTGTTGTTGCTGTTGTTCCTGGTCTGGAGCCGCAGGGAGAACAGCTCGCTCCTCATCACCTTCATCCTGCTCCTCAGCGCTTCGTTCTCTCTCAGGCTCTGGGAGATCTGGTTGCGCATGGCCGCCGAGCTCTCCGAGAACAGTTGGCTGATCTCGCCCACCGCCGCCTTCGCGAGCACGTCCATTATGGACAGCAGCTGAGTCTCCAGGGCGGTGGGAGACATGTTTGTTGTTGTCTCTTTTTTCTGGTGTTGTTGTTGAATTGTGTGTTGTAGAAAGAAACGCGATACAACACAGCCTAGGTTGGTCACCTCCCCGAAGAGGAGAAGACACACAATGGCCTTTCCGGTGACGTTTACCGTAATCCTTGGAAAGTGTTCGCACCTTATTTTTCTTTCTTTCTTTCTTTCTTTCTTTCTTTCTTTCTTTCTTTCTTTCTGAACATAATAACTGTCTGTCTGTCTGTCTGTCTGTCTGTCTGTCTGTCTGTCTGTCTGTCTGTCTGTCTGTCTGTCTGTCTGTCTGTCTGTCTAAACAACATTAATAATAAGAATAAGGAATAATATAATAAGGAATAAGAAGAAGAAATAAGGATGTCATAACTAGTCTAATTGGCAGAATGTGCTGTTTGGCTTTGATAGTAATTGTAACAAGAATAGACATGAGGTATATAATTAATCTAAATTTAGTCATTCTAAGCCATTATGTTATTTGAGATTGAAGCCAAGCAGTACATTCAAACAATTTGTGACTCAAAAAATAAGAAGGCTGAAAAAAATATTCTTTTGTGTTCACATTTTAATATTTTCGATTAGTAATTCCCACTTGCTATGATTTTTTTTTGTATTGATGTATTGATAACTTGTTGTTTGTTTTTGTGTTGTACTGTACTGTACTGTATTGTCTGTTTCGTATTGTCTTACCGGTATGTATGTCATGACGTTTTGAATAAAGATTTATATTAAAAAAACACATATAATAGAGGGTAGGCGTGTGACATCATTGTACACAGAAGTTATGCGGGAACGCCTACTGAGTGGCAAAAAAACAGTTAGCGGGAGTCAGTAGGAGTGAGGAGGAGTCAGGAGGGGTTTGCCAACAAGCGCTTGAGTGGCATATACCGGTATATGATGGCTTGAGTGTGATGATGCATACCCTCTATGAGATCACCGGCAGGTCGGGTTGGCTACCCGGGGTAATAATAATTTGGAAGTCAACCCCAGTGGGAATGGAATATGAACAATCTGACTTATACTTATTGATCACATGACTCTAGAGATAACGTGTGTGGATTGATGGATTATAAACTGTATAGGCTACAGTAGAAGGCCTTTTCTACATGGCCATAACAGGGCCCTCGTCACTCTTATAAGGCCCCTTTAGACTGTAAACAAGTCTCTACCGGTGCTTTCTTGACCCACAAATGCCTCACAACCTGTGTTTGCAAACCCACCTGACCGACCATGCCCACCTGCCATTCTGGGTAAACACACACGCACACACACACACACACACACACACACACACACACACACACGCGCGCGCGCGCGCGCACACACACACACACACACACACACCTTAAATCCAAAAGAAGTTGATGTTTTACTTGACTATATTGTCAGTTTTAATTTGATCATAAATCATCATTCATCATTACATGATAAATATTTTCATTCACATAGCATCACACAAGAAGTGGATAAAGATCTTTATGTGCTGAAAACAAACATACCCAACAAGTAGTGAACAGAAACAATCACAGCATATTAAACACACTACACTGTACAAATGATAGTGCACACGATCAGATTTCCCATCTAATTCCAACACAGTCTACATTAAAAGTATAGACTTGATGTGTTTCACTCACGTGCGGTGCTCAGAAACCAAAACACTCCTCTGGCACGGCAGTACCAAACTATAAGACTATAGTCTCTGAAGAAGCTTAATCAACAGCCTTTTAAAACTTTGGTCTTTTCATCTCTTTGTCTGTTGCCTTTATCAGGGACGTGCTGGGAAAAGCGGGACAACTCCCTAACGGCCGGTTCATTCCCGGCTGGTCCAGGCTGGCCATTAGGAAAAAATTTAAAGTAAAGTAAATCGTCACAGTCGGGCAGAAACCTCGTATCTCCAAGTTTCAAATTTGTAATTTCTTTCACAAAGCAAAGCCCTGCTTCATCAAGGCCGTCGCACAAAAGTAGTGAAAACAGCAGATCTACAAGCACGTGTGCTTGTAGATCGGCTGTTTTCACTAGTTTAAAGGATTTTTTAAATGATAACTACAAAACAAACGGTTTTGGACATACAAGGTTTCCACCCGACAACGACGAAATATAACTCATGTAATTGGCCCACTGGCTTGTCACTTGTCATGATCTGAAATGGCAAATCTTTGAGTAGCAGCAGCGCTATAGAGAGAGATCTCTCTCTAAAGCGCGCAATGAGGGCCTCTCTAACTCTTTTTCCCGGGCTGAATCAGGGGCCCATGCATGTCCCCGGCCTTTATTTTGTCTAGGCCTCTGCTCCAACGCACACTCCTCCGTCTCCCCCCTTTTGTTCGTTCGCTTCACCTGCTTGTATCGCAGCACTGCTTGATACGTCTCCCCCTCTCTCTGCCCCTGCATCCCCCTCCCCCTCCCTTCCTGGGCCATCCATCACGGCATCCTTGACAGCTTCTCCCTCCTCCTTCTGCGGCGATGCCTCCTCCTCTGCCTCCTGTGCCACCTCTTCTGCTTTCTTTTCCCCCTCCTCCTGTTCTTTATCCCTCCTCGCCTTCTCTATCTTGGAGAGGGACTGGAAGAGGGACCCGACGTAGGTGAAGACACACATGGGGTCGGGTCTGTTGCCCATCATGAGCATGTCTGGCACGTCAATAAGGGGGCAGCAGTCAGCCAGAGACCTGGAGAGAGATTTTGTTATAGATGAGAGAACAGGTGAGAATTGAGGGTACATGATGGGACCTTTAAAAAAAAAAGAGCCCCTTTTTGACTGCAGCTTTAGCACCACACCACACCACACTACACCACACCACACCGCACCACATAAAAATATCTACATTTTCCATTACATAAAAGTACCCCTGTCGGTAAGAAACAAATTGACCCTTTTGACTGTGATTATAATACAATATACATTTGTATTACAACTATCCTAAATTATAATAAACTATAATGGATTATAACTGTGATTATAATACACTATAAAGTATTAATGTATTACTATGATAATTATAATACACTATAATAGATTATAACAGTGATTATAACACAATTATCATGTATTACAACTATATCCTGGTCGTCTAAATGAAAAGTCAGTGTGTGATCAGTCATTATGAAGTGTTTGGCCCTGTTTGGAATAGCTCAGACCTACTCTAGATTGGATACTTTTTAGTACCACGTTTAGTACCACTTTCACACCACTCTACCCAGGTCCTTGTAGTGGAAAACCTGGCACAAGTGGGCGGTGTGGTGTGGGGTGGTGTGGTGTTGGGCCAGTGGAAAAGAAATCAAATGATTTCAGAATAACTGAGCAGGGGTGTCCCACCAAATTCTGGGCCCTGGGTACAAGGATTCACTGCGGGCCCCCCATTATGCCTTTTGTGCTTTAAGTATTGAAAAATAGCAGATATACAAGCTCACAGCGCGGCATGAGTGCCACGCTGCAAGCTTGTAGATCTGCTATGTTTGAAGAATCGTGAAAATGTGTGCAAGTCTTTGAATATTTCAAATCCTTCTAAGGTTTTCTGAAAAACCTATGTTTCTATGTCAGTGGTGCTCAAACCTTTTCATGTGAAGGACCCCCAATATGATATGTATTTGGCCGCGGACCCCCCATCTCAATATTTTTAGTTCGTGGGACCCCCCAGGAGCAAAATTTGAGTTACAAATATTCGCTTAAAAAAATACATAATTCAAAGATGTGCACACACATTTTCACGACTTTTCAAAAATAGCAGATCTACAAGCTCGCAGCGCGGCACTCGGTGCCGCGCTGTGAGCTTGTATATCTGCTATTTTTAAATAGCAGATAGGGACCTAAAATGATTTGGTTTCAGAGGAACCGAGTGAAGGAAAGAGAGCGTTGCATACTCTGCAGTACTGAAGGCCAGGGTGAAGTTCTTCTCCCTCTCCTCTGGTTTCAAGGTCGAGAAGTCAAAGGCATCAGGGAAAAAACGATGGATAAGGGCACAGAATGCCATCCCATCACACCAGGATGAGGAGAAGTTCTCTATGTTGACGCCCTAAGATTTAAGGACGAGAAATGAAAGATCTTAAGAGTCGAAGCAATACAATTATTTGAACACAAATCGTTTTGAATTCAGTAGATCCCAAGTTGTCAAAGTGACAACATGACACTGGACAGAATCACATTACTAATTCTAAAGTTCATTAAACACTCTCATTCAGATGAGAGTGAATCAGTACAGATACTGATCAAACAGATACAGGTTAAACATGGGAAGATTCTCATTCTACTACTCTGCCACCAAAATGTGGAATGCCCTGACCCCATCCCTCAAAAAATGTGGATCACTTGATTGATTTTATTGATTGATTTATTAAATATGTTTTAGAATAGTACAGGAAAGTACAGTTCAGATACAAGGTCTACTAAAAGGATTTAGACCACAAGAAAGCACAATGGCTTGTTTGCATTGGGGTCCCATTTGTACTCAATTCATGAAATTTCAAAACGGGCCTGAAAATCCATCTTCACAAGGGAAGGTGGAAGTTTTCCCTTGTACATAATAATAATGTTTTGTATTTATTTATATTACACAACAGAAACAAGTCCCCAGGTCCCCTTTGTGTTATCCTTTTAGCCTAAATGTCTGACTGTACCTTGTGCTGTTTTTATTTCTGACTAATAAAGTATTCAATCAATCAATCAATCAATCAACATGAGGTCAAACAGATAAAGGCCAATTAATTTCCCCCTTGGGATAATAAAGGTATCTATCTATCTATCCATCTATCCATCTATCCATCTATCCATCTATCCATCTATCCATCCATCCATCCATCCATCCATCCTAACAGGCCAAGCCTACAAACAAACACATGTAGATTTGTGGAACATATTGACCACTAAGGAATATGGCCCTGCTGGTCTCACCTCATATTTGCGTGTCTTGTTGCGGCACCAATCCAGTATCTTCTGTTTGATTGATGCTCCATTGGCCACAGCCATAGATGACCTCTGAAGTTTGAAGTTGCGGGGTAGTGGTGTCCTACAACGTAACAAATACTTCATGACTTCTCATGTAACCCCCATATTTAAACCACAATAACAGCTTTGTAAATATAATAATAAATCAAAAAGCAAAGTCCTAGTATAAAATGATGTCAACATGGTCCATTATGAACATACATGGGCAACAGGCAGCCCGGGGGCCACATGCGGCCCCCACCTTCACTTAATGTGGCAGAATACTGAATATATATAGATACATAAAGTTAACATGAGTATATAACTAAATGCATTTGAAATTAAATCAAAATCTTACATTTCAGGATTCCAATTCAAAAATGAAACAAATAATTCAGGATTCCAATTCAAAAGAAGCAAAAATAGCCGATCTGCGATGCGTTTTGAGCTTGTAGATCGGCTATTTTTGCTTCTGTTGTATAAGATACTAGAATGACAAAGTACGTAGGACATAGCAATATGCAATGTGGCCCTCTGGAGTGAAGGTAGAAATATATAGCCGGGGATCCAGTCATCAAAATTGGAGAGGACCTGTGATGTTCTGCCGCACTTTTTATTTCTGTTTTATCTATTAGTTTGGTCATTAAGGTCCACAGAATGAGAGGCCTGCTCTGCCGGAAACATCGCGAAAAAAAGTTATGGCCATTTGTATATTCACTGTCCCATTGACTCCACTAGAAATATTCAAAAAAGAAAAAGAATCTGCTTTAAGTAGCATGTGAGGGGTCAAACTAGGGGTTCTTCATGATTCTGAATCCATTGTAAGCATTTGTTTTGCATGAAAAACATTCCTTGGGCAAAATATGGCCCCGCAAAAACTGTGAAAAGTGGAAAAAAGTGATGACTCATCACTTTTCACAGATTCTGCGAGCCAATATTTTGCACAAGGAATGTTTTTCATGCAAAACAAATGCTTGCAATGGATTCAGAATGATGAAGAACCCCTAGTTTGACCCCTCACATGCTACTTAAAGCAGATTATTTTTCTTTTTTGAATATTTCGAGTGGAGTCAATGGGACAGTGAATATACAAATGGCCATAACTTTTTTTCGCGACGTTTCCGGCAGAGCAGGCCTCTCATTCTGTGGACCTTAATGACCAAACTAATAGATAAAACAGAAATAAAAAGTGCGGCAGAACATCACAGGTTCAACCCTATTCCTTGAGCTTTTGGGCATGTGGATCCCCGACTAATAGTGGCCCTCGCTATCATCAAAGTTGCCCACCCCTGATTATGTATGTTTTGACTTACTCTGGTGCGCCTTGATTGAACTTAGCAATGATGTCATTTCTAGTGGAAGCTCGAGCAGAGCGGGCAGAGGTCCTTGGCCGTGACACGGGTACAGAGGGGGACGGAGCATTTGTGCCAGTCTTTCTTTTCGTCTTCCCTTGCTTCTCTGGCTCCTTGCTCTTCCCCTTATCCTTCCCTTCTATACCTCCAGCACTCTCTTTTTCTTTGACCTGTTTTCTCTTGTTCTCCGCACTCTTTGACGATTTTGCCTTGGCGTCTTTCGCGTCGGCCTTTTGCTTCTCCTCTGCTTCACCCGTGTCTGACTTTTTCTCCCCTCTGCCCTCCTTCTCTTTGTCCTCCTCATTCAAGTCTGTTGGTTCTCCTTTGCCATTCTCAACCTCCCCTGTCTCTCTGCAATTTTTATCCTCTGCCTCTTCCATCTTCTCTCCCTCCGCCTCCTTCTCTCCATTTGCTGATTCGCAAACTCCGGTGTCTACCTCGGTTGACGCCCCGTCTTTATCTTTCCCCGCCACTTTGACATCATCTTCAGGATCTTTCGGTGTTGTCTGAGGCGTGTCCGTGTCTCCGACAACGGCCTCGTCTGCCTGCTTTTCGGGCGTTGCATCCCCACTTCTTTCCTCCAATGCTCCCACCTCCTGGTCCTCGACTAGGTCCCTCACGGAGGCTTCTGTCTCCTGGGCATCAAACTCCTTTGTTCCTGGGACCTCGGTCTGGAGCACAAGCAACATACCATAGAATAAGAGTTTAGTTGTTAGTTGTATTTCTTATCAAAATGTTCAAGGGCATGAATTATACCAGGGGTCTTCAACAGGGGGTCCGGGTCCCCTAGGGGGTCCTCAGCGTTACTACAGGGGGTCCTCCAACTCTTTGTGTGATAGAAGCAAAAATAGCAGATCTAATACAAGCTCATAAGCTTGTAGATCGGCTATTTTCGGCAAAGAGCTTTGGTGTAGAGGGGAAACAGAGCAGACTAAGTACAGAGTGAAAGGTCAAGTTTATTAAGAATTGACTGTTCAAGTGGTTAAATATCTGAAAACACACATTGACATGAATCTAAAATACACTGATGATTGTGCTGTCAAACGATGAAACTACAGTATATGGAATCTATGAAAAGGTTTGGGGGTCCCTGCTTCATCTCTCTCTCAACTAAGGGGTCCTTGGCCTGAAAACGTTGAAGACCGCTGAATTATAGTATAGAGTCTCAACTGTTTATTTCACACTAACCCTATTTATTGAGATGAGAAATAAATAGCAGTGACATTAGAGTAAGTAACCAGAGGTGTTAAGCCTTGTCACTTCAGTTGTAATCCTAGGACAATATGATACTTTACAATGCAATGTGAATAATGTTTACGAGGCGTTGTGAGCTTGTAGATCTGCTATTTTTGGCTCAAGTTCTCAGAATATGGACTCTAGGGTTAAGTGGTTAATAAAAAAAAGTTTCTATCACTCAAAGATTTGGAGGACCCCCTGTAGTAACTCTGGGGACCCCCTGCTGAAGACCCCTGGTATAGAGTACTGTAAAAAGTAGCTGGTATATAATATTGCTCTTTTTAGTGTGAATTCGCACACTTGATCTGACAGTGAAAACAATGTCTTACATTGTTTGTTTTGAAGTGTCTGACTGCCCTTTATAATGTATAAAGTATGTATGTATAATGTATGTGTACATAAATAAATGCATACTGCAGATTTCTTTACTGGTGACTTTCCATTGGGTTTATGACTGCTTGAAAAGCAAACTGTACAGTCAGCGTGCGTGTATGTGTGTGTGAGTCATTTCTTGATGAGGATATGGCACAAGAACAGGTGTAGCGTAGTTCATGCGGGCATAATCATTACTCCTGTTCCATTGCGTTTAACCAGCACCTGCCAGTCCCACAAATAGGCCTATATACATGTACAGCTTCCTTGTGGATTGGAAAAGCAACATGAAACACTGACGATTTTGCCCTTTGGAAAACCTTTTTGTGCATTCTAATGATCACATGTGCATGTATTATAAACCAAGTCGTTCTCAACCTTTTCAGGCCGCGACCCCCAAAATAATCACATTTTAACTGGGGACCCCCCACCCCGAAGAGCACTAAGAGTTACTTTTTGTATAACACAGTTCTATCTATGTGAAAATAGCAGATCTACATGCTCACAACGCCTCGCAACGCAAGGCGTTGTGAGCATGTAGATAGGCTATTTTCACAATTTCTGCATCTAATATTTGACAATTTAGAGGTATTAAAAAGTTACTTAACAGAAATGCACAGATACCCATACACTTAAACTTTATTTTGGTTTGTTTACTGCTGAGTGAGAAAACGATGTTGCACACTAAGTTAATCTGGGGACCCCCCCCCCCCCCCAAATCATTTGGGGACCCCCAGGTTGATATAAACACGCGCACCTGCACGCGCACACACACACACACACACACACACACACACACACACACACACACACACACACACACACACACACACACACACACACACACACACTTACCTGGTTATTGTTGTTGTCATCAGTTTGACTGGTTGCTTCCATAGAACCTTCAGGCTGCGGACTGGGCGATTCTCCCTCCATGACCCTCACAGCGTTCTGCCTGTTCAACTGCCCACAGGATATCAGATATATCTTATCACTCCTGTTGTTCTATCACTGTCCTACTAGGAGCTTTCAGTTCTGCTTTCTGACTCCTCAAGAAAGTTTTCATTCATTCATTAATGGTCCAATCTGACCATTCCTGCTACTACTGCTGTCTCTCTCACACTCCTTTTCAGTACTAGCTATAGTATTAGTTCTTCTGTATCTCTGTCTTTGCCTCTGTGTCTCTGTGTCTCTGTGTCTCTCAATCTGTCTTTCTGCCTACCTCTCTCTCTCTCTCTCTCTCTCTCTCTCTCTCTCTCTCTCTCTCTCTCTCTCTCTCTCTCTCTCTCTCTCTCTCTCTGCCTGTCAGTCAGTACTGCATGTCTGGCAAGTGCATGTGTGGGACAGTGTGGGTACCCAGGCTAGCCCCTTCACACCCCGCCCCAACCCCTTCCCCCGCTTTGTGAAGATTCCTATAGCTACTTTATCTGACCTTCCGAACAACACCGTGTCCAGAAATAGAGCCCCAGTGACACTGGCACAATCCAGCAGGGCCCAGACAGCTGCATCTGCTGTGGAAACGCAAGAGTAAACACACACATGGACATGTGCGTGCAGTCGTAGATGTCTTTACTCACATTCACATAGTATTCAATCAATGCCGTTGACTTTTTCTATAAGCTATAAGCTTACTACAATACTCAATTTGTTTAAAAGAAGAGTACATGACTAGTATTGACATGTTTAAGAGTAGACTATAGGCTATAGTACAGTATTTTATAGGTTTAATAAACCTGCGTGCCAGCATGAGATTTAATTTACAAAATATTATATTGTTGTTTTTACCTTTATTCTACCTTGTTAGTCTCATTGAGATTAAGAGGTATTTTAAAGAGAGACCAATAGCCAAGAAGAGCAGCAGTTACAGCAGTTACAACAGTACACAACAAACTCATAATACATGATACAATAAGGTAAAAAATATCACAACTATTTATATAGCAAATTGCACATTGGGTGCTCAAATGTAAGCCTTCCATAGGCATCCCGTTTCAAGTGTCATTTGTTGTTTACTTTACACACAAACACACACACACACACACACACACACACACACACACACACACACGTGTGCGCTGCGCGCGCGCGCGCGTACGCTTGATTAGTGGAACAGATGGGGGAGACCTTACCTTTGATGAAGTTTGCAGATCTCCAAAGTCCTTTGGGGTCAATGTGCTCTCACTCTCTCTCTCTATCTCCCTCCCTCTCCCTCTCCCTCTCTATCTCCCACCCTCCCTCCCTCTCACTCTCTCTATCTCCCACCCTCCCTCCCTCTCCCTCTCCCTCCCTCTCCCTCTCCCTCTCTCTCTCTCTCTCTCTCTCTCTCTCTCTCTCTTGTTTGTTGCACTTTCCCCACGGTTTCCCTGGCTCTCACAGTGTTACTAAACCATTATCCAGTGAGTCACTCAATTAAACATTTCACACCCCATTTGTCTTACCTTTCACTGCTTTTCCTGTTCTCTCCTATCTGTCACAATTCTTATCTTTCTCCCTGTGGGATACATACCATCTTGTCAAGATGGGGAGAATACAAGTGTGGAGAATATAATTATAATACCTTGTTAAAGTGACCATGTTGTGAGATTTTGCATTTGTAGTTATTTTACTGTAATTTAACAACATAATAACCAGCAGTAGACAAAGAGACATTCATGGATTTATATTTAAAAGTAACTTTTATTTCGCCCCCTGGACCGAGGGTATGGCAGCTGCATTCCCCTGCCATACCCAATTGACGCCCCTGCCCACTCCCCTTCCTGGGTAAACAAACTAGAATGCCCAAACCTCTTTGAAAATATACTCCCTGCTGATTTGGATATCCTGGCCTGCCACATGTCCCCCCGATCTCAATCACCCCAACTCAATGGTCGTCAGCTGAGCAGTGTGTCTACTCATTCAACACAAAACAGATGGTTTTTAAAAATAAACAGCTATCTTTCTTCTCTCTCTCTGTCTCTCTCTCTCTTGTCCTGTCATTATCTACTCCTGCTGCCCGCTCTCTCTCTCCCCCCCACCCATAATGTGTACTCTTCTCTGCTCTCCAAGTCATGGGAGCTAAAAATAATGTCGGCACCTTCTTGTGTATCTCTCCTGCTCTTTCTGGCCCATTGAGTGGAGCCTATCTATCAATAGGCTACTCATCCCCCTAATGCAGTGTTTCTCAACCTTTTCTGCATGGGCACACTTTTCACGTCCCTAGAATCCATGGGCACGCGAACATAATACGGGGGACTGTGTAAATATCGTCACTGTCGGGAAGAAACTTTGCATTTCCAACTTTCAAATGTGTATGTTTCTTCGCAAAGTAAAGCCCTGCTTCATCATACAAGGCTGTCGCACAACAGTAGTGAAAACAGCACTTTCACTGGTTTAAATCATTTTTAAAATGATAAATACAATACTGGCTTTCAAGCAGTTTCAAGGGGAACACTTGACCCTTCTCAGGGGCACACCAAAGGTCCCCAGGCACAGTGGTTGAGAAACACTGCTCTAATGGTGGGCTCCTGAAAGGTGCTCTGCGTTAGACATTTGTTGCACCATAACATGCCTATTGTGAAAGCTGATGAAGTGTATAGAGGGTATCTTCACAATTCTAAAGTGCCAATTTAAGGACTTTTTAATACCTCTAAAATGACAAATTAAACATACATTTTCAAATATATAGAGGCAGAAATTGTGAAAATAGACGATCTACATGCTCACAACGCCTCTCATCGCGAGGTGTTGTGAGCATGTAGATCTGCTATTTTCACAATAGAACCATGTTATACCAAATGTAATGTAGCAATGTAATATTGGATCATTCCGTCCTTGACAATAAGCAATCCTACTGTTTGAATACTGTACAGACGCACACTTGGAGCAAAAATAATGATAGAAAAAAATACAAAGGATTTTCTTTTTCCACTTTGACTTTCTAGTGGGAGTCGACTTGTGTAATGAAGTCGACTCAGTCGACTTGTCGACTTTTTCGTTAATGCCCTGACACAACACACACACACACACACACACACACACACACACACACACACACACACACACACACACACACACACACACACACACACACACACACACACACACACACACACACTCACTCACTCACTCACTCACACACACACACACACACACACACACACACACACACACACACACACACACACACACACACACACACACAAACACACACACACACACACACAAACGCATATTGCAGGCACCTGCTATTTGTCATCAGATAGCAGGTGATTAGACCTATCAGTAAATGACATCCATGGCTGTGGCATTTTGAATGGCAAAACACATCATGTAAATGGATACATATTATGTAACTGTATGTTCACTTGTTTGGGGGCCCCTATAGTATAACATTTGCTGTTGCCTGATTTGTATTATGCTCTTCTCTGGATACTTTCCATTTCTTGGAATCATCAGACATTCTTGTCTTTAAATTATTCCAAGTGAGATGCTTCCTATCAGTGTCTATTTCAGGGGTCTTCAACAGGGGGTCCGGGACCCCTAGGGGGTCCTCAGAGTTACTACAGCGTGCCCACACCCTAGGTGGGGTTGGCAAAAGGGCCTTTCTGTGTGGAGTTTGCATGTTCTCCCCGTGTCTCCTAGGGTAGATACCCTCACAAAAACATGCAGTAATCCTGGTCTCTATAATGCCTCCCCCTGGCCAGCCGGGGCGCCTGATGGAGGGGAATGGAACTGGTTGGAATAACGTGTTCCTTCCACGCGCTACGTCCAACCGGGGAAGCTCCCCCTGTCAGGTGATAAGAAGCGGCCTGCTCACTCCTCATGCATTGAAGGAAGCATGAGCTCAGTTCGGGGCCCTCCCCAGGTTGGCAGAGGGAGAGTAGAGCCCAGGATTAGGCAATTGGCACCGGGTGAAAAAATGGGTTACAAAAATCGTGGGATAAAAATTATAAAAAAAAAAAAAAGAGTTACTACAGCGGGTCCTCCAAATCTTTGTGTGATAGAAACCTTTTTTTCTCCTTTTTTATATTAACCACTTGTACCCTAGCGTCCATATTCTGAGAACTTTAGCCAAAAATAGCAGATCTACAAGCTCACAACGCCTCGCAGCACGAGGCGTTGTGAGCTTGTAGATCTGCTATTTTCGGCAGAGAGCTTTGGTGTAGAGGGGAAAAAGAGCAGACTAATTACATAGTGAAAGGTCAAGTTTAATAAGTATTGATGGTTCAAGTGGTTAAATATCTGAAAACACAAATTGACATGAATCCAAAATACACTGATGATTGTGCTGCCAAACGATTAAACTACCGGTATATGGAATCTATGAAGAGGTTGTGGGGGTCCCTGCTTCACCTCTCTCTCAACTAAGGGGTCCTTGGCCTGAAAACGTTGAAGACCCCTGGTCCATTTCACACATTTGTGTGTGTGTGTGTGTGTGTGTGTGTGTGTGTGTGTGTGTGTGTGTGTGTGTGTGTGTGTGTGTGTGTATTTAGTGGTGTTATGCCACGTGGAGCATGCGTGTGCTTTCTTTCTTTCCACAATACTTGAAATTTCAGTCTATATGAAAGAATCCGCAGTGTTGTCAAAGCCGTTATTTTTGTACTTGTTGATAACTGTGCAAATATACACCACATAAAACTTGGGATTTTTGGAATTTTTACATCCATGTGGAATTGTGGATGAGAAGGAACACAACCACAGGCAGTGGTGGAAAAAGTACTCACATTTTTTACTTGAGTAAAAGTATCAATACTGGAATGTAGAAATACTCTGTTAGGGTGCCCTCACACCAAAATACCTATGAGAGTGGAATCTGCGTTCTGCCAATGCATTTCAATGATAAGGGAGTGTTTTTTGCAGAAATCCTCTGCTGGCATGAAACCGCTTCACTCTCATTGAAATGCATTGGCGGAACGCGGATTCCACTCTCATAGGTATTTTGGTGTGAGGGCACCCTTACAAGTAAAAATCCAGAATTCAAAATGTACTTCAGTAAAAGTACGAAAGTATTGGCATCAAAATGTACTTAAATTACTAAAAGTAAAAGTACAACATGTTTGAAAATAGCAGATGTGAGCTTGTAGATCGGCTATTTTCAAATAGCCAAGTTATAAAATAGGGCTAAAGTGTTTAATGTATGTTTTATAATATTATAATTTATATCTGCAAAGTAACTAGTAGGCTAACTAAAGTTTAAATGCAGTGGAGTAAAAGTACAACATTTGGATCTGAGTTGTAGTGGAGTAGAAGTAACAGTATTGGAAATTGAAAATACTCAAGTAAAGTACAAATACCTAAAAATTGTACTTAAGTACATTACTTAAGTAAATGTACTTAGTTACTTTACACCACTGACCACAGGGCCTTCCAGCATGATAATTGAACCCATTTGTCATGTGTTTATCAACACAGTGTGAGGGCCCGCCCCCACCCCACTCTGCATGCTTGTTTTTCTCTGGTTATTTTTGCAGGTGATTGGCAAGCAGTGCTGCATGGTTTGTGGAAAGAAAATGGACTGCCACTGTGGGTGTGGCACATTTGATTGAAGTTTATTTGATTGAAGTTTACTTGACGTGAAGTCACGTGATGAACATCACCATTACATTACACTGGACAAACCTGATGCATAAAGGGTCTTAAGGCCTCTCCACACCAAAAAGTCTGCAAAGGACTGCAAAGAACTTGCAAAGGACTGCAAAAAGAACTGCAAAGAACTTGCAAAGGACTGCAAAGAACTGCACAGAACTTCGTCTACCGACTGTATGCCGACTGTACTTACTGTATGCAATTGTGCGCATGCGCGGAGAGATCGCATGAAATACCATTCCAAACCAGGAGGTGGCAGTAGTCTGAAAGGCTATTTTCACTCCATAGTTGATCGTCCCTGCATGCCGTCGCTGTCGGAAAATGCTGTTATTAAGCCTATTATTAATATTATTATTTGGATAAAGTAGAACAACCTTTAAAACCAATCATAATCCTTTAAAATTGTATCATGATCTGACACTTTCACAACAGCTTGTTGCTGCTTCAGCGTTCTGCCTCCGCTGCTGTGTGCAGTTGTATTATTTTGTCATACGATACGATGGTGTGACGTCACGCATTGAAAATATCAGAGCTACAAGCTCACAACATGTCGGAACTTGAAGCGTTGTGAGCTTGTATGTCTGCTATGCTCGACACGCACCGTCATACGCTGAAGCACACATCCAGCTTTTCACAGCTGAAAGAGGAGGTAATCTAACCACTAGTAGGCATGGAGGCACTCTGTACGTGACTGTTCTCCGTGCAGAGGAGAAGAAAAAAAAACAACAACACGGGCAGCTGCTGCACTATTACTAGCCCACTTTATTCAGTTGTGTGTAGTGTGTTGTCTCGGTGTCCTCTGTGACTGTGTGGAAACAGTATTTCAGGAGACGATCACTTGGGTTTAGGTATACTTTATTGACAAGAATGAAGGCAGAAGCAAGCATCACACAGCATGGCATATTGAGCACCCTACTATAGAGACAGCATAATATCTAAGGCCTATATAAGCGCATCATATTGGCAGCCTACCTTAAGCGCTACTATAAGACAGCATAGAATCTATATCCTAAGTGAAGCATTGTTTGGCATGGGTTCTGCCTCGGGGCATTACTCGCTGACCCACGATCCCCATGTTGCCATGAGTATTGAGGGCATAATCTTATTACAGCGAGCTCTGGCCCGAGACCCCCCACGGGGGATCTGAAGCAGAACCTGACGGTGGAGCTGGGGTGGTGGCGGGGCAGTGCTATGCAACAAGACTGAGACCCACCAGCTAGCTTCCCTAAGAACCCTGGGTAAGGGGGGGGGCAGGACCCTGTGTCCCGTGCCCCTCCGCGCGCGCGCCCGCCCCTTGTGACCATCCACCGAACTAGCTATGATTCTACGAATCGTCGCACTATTTCAGGAGACGATCACTTGGGTTTAGGTATACTTTATTGACAAGAATGAAGGCAGAAGCAAGCATCACACAGCATGGCATATTGAGCACCCTACTATAGAGACAGCATAATATCTAAGGCCTATATAAGCGCATCATATTGGCAGCCTACCTTAAGCGCTACTATAAGACAGCATAGAATCTATATCCTAAGTGAAGCATTGTTTGGCATGGGTTCTGCCTCGGGCCATTACTCGCTGACCCACGATCCCCATGTTGCCATGAGTATCGAGGGCATAATCTTATTACAGCGAGCTCTGGCCCGAGACCCCCCAAAACTACAAAACCCCCAAAACACGCCAAAAGCTCAGAATCCCATGCCAGCGCTAGCCAACTGCGAGGAAGGCAGCTCTGCTGTGACTCTAGCGATTAAGAATTATCATTACTGCGGGGGCAAACTATGAACTGCCTGTCCTATTGCTATAGATGGCTATTAATACTGCTAAAGCAAAATAAGTAAGAATGTAGCCGCCTGCATGGCTTGCTATAAATACTACTAAGCAAATAAGTAAGAGAATTAACGGCTTGCCAGAAACGCTATTAATCCTGCTAAAGCAAAATAATAAGTAAGAATATTAGCAGCTGGCAGACCGAACCAACGGTGAGGAAGGCGGTTCTGCTGACTATAGCGAAACTGAAATCTAACTGGAAGCCATACTAAACAGCCTAGTGACAAGCGGGAGCAGCAACACTGAAATATATACAGACAGCAGAACCAGAAGCAGCGATGAGACCTTTAATTCATATAACTTCAGCACCAGACAGCTTGATATATCCTACCTAACTGACACCCCAGCAACCACCTAGCTTTGCGTGATTGAAATATTAAAGCGTAATATTTATCGTGGCCCGCAACCTATCAGGGGCGCGTGCCCCGAGTAACGCAACAGAAGCAGCAAATAAAACACGCAACCTATCAGGGGCGCGTGCCCCGAGTAACGCAGCAGAAGCAGCAAAATGAAACCCTATGGAACAACCCTGCTAATAGTGCCTGCAGCACTATTAGCATCAGCAGCAGAAGCGTTAACTGAAACGCGTCCAACTCCAGCTTGGAACCATTACGCTTCGGTCAGTCCTGTGTTGTGTGTGCTTGATAGCTTGGCGTGCAGGATCTTGAGTTAGCTGAGGGCACCAGAAGTGCTGATGGTGTGGCTGCTCCGATCCGGAGAGAATGCAGAGTGAAGAGGGGCGGGCCGCAAATCTGGCAGCTCTCTCCGGGGGTCGTGAGACGAGGACGTCGGGCAGACAGCCCGGTGTTCAGCATGGACATGAAAGGACAGAAGGGAGAGTTAGTTCTGCGACTGACACTGGTGTACCTTCCCTGCTTAAACTGCGAGCTGCAATCTTCAGAGGCCATGTGCTAGTCGTATCTTAAGCCTGGCCTTGGTGACTGCATGAGCTTGCCGCAGAAATTACCATCTTAGCTTTAGCTGACCATAACAATGAAACCACGCCTAAGGTCGCTGACTTTTAGGATCACAGAGAAATTTTCGCAGCCCACGGAGCGCTCTGCTGCAGAGTCTGCTGCTGCACATATGAGAATCTCCACGAGATACCCGTCTTGACCTTTAAAGGCAAGCTATGCAAGCCTAGAGAGCGGCTAAAGCCCAACATTCAGTACAAGTAAGTCGCTGCTATCTAACTATGGTTGCCTATTATTAGCAAGCTTAGAGAGCGGCTGAACGCTCACAGAATCGAACAAGCAAATGCGTTGCTATTTACCCGCTAGAGTGTGGCTCCTCAGGGCATCTGGGAAAGCTGCAGCTGGCGAGAGGAATGGAGTTCCCACCGCTGGTGCTGGAACTGCAGCTTCCCATGTTCCCTTGCGACCTGGCGGTGGCGACGACGGTCGCAGCCTGACAGCGCCTCCGGAAGATGGGCCGGCACCACAGGCTTCCAGCACGACGCAGCGCTGGATCATGCTCATGGTAGCAGCAGTAATAGCATTAACTGATGCTGTAGCGGGCGGGCGGGCAGCCGGACGGGAGGGCCGACAGGCAGGTGGGAAGGCAGGCGGGCGGGAAGGCAGGCGGCGGCGGGCTGGCGGTAGGCCACTTCCGTCTGCTGAATATGGCGCGTGCAGGCGGGCAGGCGGGCAGGCATGCGGGCGGGAGGGCGGGCGGGCAGGCTGGCAGGCTGGCAGCTCATGGTAGCGGCAGAAGTAGCGGAAGCTGTAGTAGCAATGCCCTCTCCAGTGCTAACCGACTCCTGACTGGTCTCATGGAATTATGCAGTAGTGGACGAAACTATAAAGATAAACATGTTAGCAGAAAACACTCAGCCGCTGCAGCGCGACGCTGCAATGATGGCATGCTGTAGCAGCCGCTATGCAGCGGCTCCGGCAAGAAGCTGAAAGGACAAACATGATGTTAGCAGCAACATGTAGCAGCCGTGGCCCGAAGCTATAAAGAAAAACGCGATTTAGTGGAACATGAAGCAGCTTTATCATGAAGCTGCAGTGCTAACCTGATGCCGTGGCAGGGGGCATGCCGCAGCTCCGGCCTGGAGCTGTAATGATAAATATGTTAGCAGAAAACCTCAGCAGCTGCAGCGCCATGCTGCTATGGCGACCTGCTGTAGTAGCTGCTATGCAGCAGCTCCAGCACGAGCTGAAAGGATAGAAATTGTGTTAGCATTTAGACATGTAGCAGCCGCAGCAAGAAGCTAAAAAGTAAAACACGATTAGTGGAACATGTAGCCGCTTTAGCATAAAGCTGCCATGATAACCTGATGACGTAGCCGTGGGCCTGCAGCCACTCCGGCTTGGAGCTGAAATAATAAACAGAATGTTAGCAACCAACAAGTATTAGCTTTGGCGTGAGCTGCAGCAACAGACGTGTAGCACTTTAGCCTGAGCTGAAAAGAAAGCATGGCGTTAGCAGCCTTTATCCTGGAGCTGCAATGGTGAACATGATGCAACAGTCCTGTGGCCGCTTTAATGTGATTGTAAAGATAAACAACTCGTCATTTTTCACTAGCAGTAGCCTTAGCTGTAATTATTAGCTCGAGTGCCGCAGCTACGGAAACACCACGAGGACATACAGTGCGATACGCAGTGACCCAGAACTATAACCTTAGATTGAAACAAATACGGCAGCTCGATAGAGGATAGTATCCAATGACTTCAACTTCAACGCTGCCACACTCGACGCCGCCCTGATGCCAACAGACACGCGGCAGTTTCTGGCCCGAGCTGCAAACATAAACAGATGTTAGCGTTTTCACCAGAGTAGCATCGGCAACCATCATCAGCTGCTATGCCAGCAGGCAGCCGCAGCTTGGGCAAAGCTAGCATTAACCGAGACCAGGCAAATCCTCATGAACAGCAAACGAAGCCTGTATGCTAAGCTTGTACAGTGGGCACAAGCGAAGCATAGACATTAATAATACATGCGCATCCCTGCCCTATTGAACTGCGCGTGCACATAAAATAATATAATAACGAAAAAGAATCGTAACGGACCAGGTGACATGGAGGTTAAATGCTAGAGAGCCACATTACCCATGTGCTCAGAATGCGCAGACCGTGCGCCACCCTTCGCTTCGTGACGTTACCCTCTGCTAGCCTGTATGCTAGGTAGCTGCTGACCACGGACACACGCAACCCCCATGGAATAGGCAGCTTGAAGAGTCATTACGGAACGTTAGCAAACCTCTTTAGCTACATGAGTTCTGAGTTGCAAGCTAGCCGACCATCAACAGACAGCTCGTGGCTGCCTGGCTGGAATGAACGATGGCTCCTACCGTAGCAGAAGAGAATATTTAGCTGGAGCTACCGAGCATTTAGAGAAGACTACGATTCCCTGCATGCACTAGCGAGTTCAACTGGTGACGTCAGGACAGACAGGCACGACTTGCGTTAGCGGAACAAAACATTGTTTGCACGTAAACTGTGGCACCTATGAGCTTGCGGGTTTCCTCCTCTCAGGAGCCCACGCAGACAAACATCCTTTATAGGCTTCTCAAAGATAGGCGATTACTGTATTTAATAATTCATCCCGCGAGGGCTTCTACGCCACGGTAACTGGCAGCAGCCCTACTGTGGTCCAAGAAGCGACAGAAACCATTTAGCTGCTATGGTATAGCAACTAGCACCTCATAAGCAGCAGCTGTTAAGACGGCCAGACAGTGCAAAAAGAGGAAAACATACACATAACCCGAGGCGAGGCAGAAGCAATATAGGCCCCATACTAACTAGATTAAGCATGCTGCGAGCGAAGCTTGAATCGAAAGCTTCCTCCTGGCCTGACGTGACTAGTAATTCATACGACTCTTGCTATTAGCACGACGCCGAGGCTTGGCATGATAGAGAACTACATTTCCCACACGCAGCGCTTAGTATTCGCTGCCGAACGTCATGCCGTAAATCACCGCTTGACGTGACTCGGCTAGCTCAGAGCTAGGTGAACGCTGCCGTTTACAGACACCTGCAACCTACAAACTGAATCCTCCTAGCGTGATTCATTACTTGCTACGGAGCCATGTTTTCACGCGGGCCGCCGCTCTATGCCTTGACATGGCTAGCACATTGATTAACCAGCTAACAGCATCCTTACCGAAATAGCCGGCTAGCAATAGCCACCAGCTAGCTCCAAGCTGACTGTACATTAAACCTGTTGTTCCGCGCTAGCCGATACGGCCCGCGCCGTTGCAAAGTACTGACATTGTTATCGACAAACCCAACAACTGAGATTACTTTAACTCATGGTAGCCCAGTAAAGGCCCACCAGGGCACGAAATAAGTTAGCATTTAGCCCGTAGCCACAGCCAACTTCTATGATACTGAGTTTACCTTTAGCAACTTTAGCAAGCCTGTAGCACCTTTGAAATAGCTGATAGCAAAATATGGTTGAATCAACGTAGCAAAATAGTTGGCCAGAACGGTTGAATCAATATTCAACACCAACGTTGAAACTATGCTGAAATCACAACGCCATTTTATATTGATTCAACATTGGTGTTTAAGCACTATTTCAGCATTGATTCAACCATGATTCAACCATCATCTAAATGGTATTCTGCAAGCTGATTTTTAGTTGATTTTACGTTGAATCAACGTTATGAATCAATATTGATTCAACCATCATCTAAATGGTAATCTGCATGCACATTTTAGTTGATTTAATGTAGAATCAACATTAGGAATCAACATTGATTCAACCATCATCTAAATGGTAATCTGCATGCACATTTTAGTTGATTTTATGTTGAATCAACATCAGGAATAGAACACAGATTTAATTTATAAATTGATCATACTGAATCATGTTAGGAATCAATATTTATCCTGATCATCCAACAACCTAATGGTAATCTGCATGTACATTTTAAATTATGTGTATGCTGATCACTGTAAGGCTAGATCTTGTTCAAAATTACCATACATTTCCCAAAATGTGAAAATATAAAAATACAATGAGATTAGAATCTTCACATTTATTAAACTGAATTGAAGGCATTTAGTCCTGCTTTGAACTGCTTCAACAGATGATATATAGAACAAAACAGATGAAATATAGAACATACAAGGTTATAAATCTGCAAAAAGAAGGGAAAAAAAGTCCAAGTTCAAAAACAAAACGCTGTCCCGGTCTAGATGGGTTAAGACAAATTTCACATCACCTTGTTGTCAAAACACAAGACACACTTTTCAGGTTTGCACACACTTCTCACATAAAATCTCATAGCATCAATCCACAACACACAAATATTCAAATCTCTAAACTTTCGGGTCAGGCGAGCAATTCAGAGCCAGGTCCCACTGCTTCAGGCCATGGAGGAGGCTTGTGGAGATGTGGGCTTTGAGGCCTGTCAGGGCTTCATGCGGCACTCTAGGCCAGGGGTTTTCAAAGTGGGTGATGGGTAGGCCTGGGGCGGTATCGACATTTTGTTACCGCGATTACCGTCTTCCCATTTACCGCCGGTACTGCGGTAATTACCGCACCCCCGTATCTATTAATTAAGGTTCGGCGATAAGCCAAAATATTGCAATCATCCTCCCAAAAGTCGCCTCTCCACAGCCTGACTGCCCGAGTTATTCTCCGTACAGCACAGCGGGTATGGCTTTGAAAGGAGCAGATCTACAAGCTCACAACACATCGCATCCGCGACGCGTTCTGAGCGGGTTACCATAGTAACGTAGGCTAGCTACTTAGCTTTTCAGACACAAACAGCTGTGTGAACAAACCAGAAGAGGACGGGTAGTCAGATCGTGTACAGTGATTCTGTAAACTCACGTCACGTCTCAACTCTCAAATCGCAGTGATTGAGTGCTGCTATATACAGGTTTTAGTTACAAGACTTGACAGAAAAGGTTATAAAATCTCCGACGCGCCGACAGACGGGGCACAACGTGAGCGACGCGGTGGATAAATAGTTTCATTTTCGGTTTAGTCCACGCGGCCCGCGCTCCGCCAGTAATCCGTATGAATAAAAAAAGATATGCCACAACACAAGGTATGTATTAACATCCTTGTGTCGTGTGGAGAAAGTTTACGCTGCTCAGTACTCCTCTACGCTGGCTGCCCTGTGTAGGTCTGACTGTCTGTCTCTGAGAGTGAGAGTGACGTATGTGGCTTCCAAACTGTGGTACACGGCCCAGAGCAGAGCGGCATGGAGCGCATGCGGTCCTCGCTTCTCCCCTGTTTTAAAACTCGCTGGTTTTCCAATAAAAAATAGACTTTTTTTTGTCTTTTTTTACCGCGGTAAGCACACTGACACCGCGGTAGACCTCGGTTTACCGCGGTACGGCGGTTACCGTGTCCAACCCTAGTGATGGGGCACCCTGGGGTGCCACGACGGCAGTCCAGGGGTGCCGCGAGATCATTTGATAATATTTGGAATTTATTTGGACACTCAAATATTATTTAGTATAATTTTAAACTTGAAGTACAAAGTTATTTTCAGTCAGTTCTAACCAAAATGGCTATTATGTAATGGCTCAACGTTTTCCTCGCAACATAATCACTAAAATATCGTCACTGTCGGGCAGAAAACTTGTATCTCCAAGTTTCAAATGTGTACGGCTTTTGGTAAAGAAAAGCCCTGCTACATCATACAAGACTGTCGCACAAAACTATTGAAAACAGCCGATCTACAAGCACACAACGCGTTGTGGGCTTGTTTGGAGTGTTTGGGGGTAAACCTTTAGACCTACAGTCAATAAAATGTTTTGTCTGCATATTTGTGTGCTGTTTTATGTTTGTCTATGAGAGAAGTGGGCATACACTGGGTCATTTTACAAAAAGGGAATTGGTTCATTTACCAGAGTAATTGACATTCATTCAGTGTGTTCCATTTCGACAATTGTGTTTTCAATTTTGCTCTTCAGTGTTCTGTTCATGCTTGGTAGTGTTCAGCCAAAAGCTAGTTGTGTTTATTCAATGAATGCATGTGTGTGTCATGTGAAAATATGGCTGTGTTTACCAAATGAAAACACGAGTTCCATTTTGTGAACATGTTAAGAGATTTGATGGCAAAGAGTTGTTTTGCAAAGGGATGCCAGGGTTTAGCAATTTGTGTTTGATGTTTGGAGTTTTGTGTGTGCAGTTTTGAAACAAACGTACAGTTTTGAAAAATGTGTTTTAGCAATCGAAAAAAACTGTAACATACAGGCACATACTTACAGAGAATGCAAAATGTCCATTGGTCAGTGCAAAAAAGCAGAAGTGACATGGGCTGGACTCCCAGCAAAGCCGCACAGGAACAGTCAGTAACAATTATTCCAGTTAAGTTACAGTTGTCCAAACGACCGCTGTGTCTCTCTCTCATTGTATAACATTCACAAAGGACTTTCCCAGTCTCTCACATCTCCGTCCTGGGTAGATTAATCTATCGGCTCCTCTGTCTTAAGGTGGAGGGGGTGGGAGGATTTCTTCAAGTTTGTGTCCAGCTTCCACCCTGGCCAATCCTCCACCCCCTACAAGGAGAACCCAACAACGGAGCCCGCCTTCCTCACCAGTCTGTTGAGTTGAAGGTGTCACTCGCTCAGTTCCTCCCCAGCACGTTATTCCACATTAATTTAAAAAAAAACCCTGGCATAACAGTTTGGTGGCTAAACGATCCCAGTCTTCTCAGGAAGAACAGCCTGCTCTTCCCCTTGCGGTGAATCACCTCAGCGTTGTCCAACCAGTCCACCGATACTGCCTTCCATCCAGCTTCGGTGCTATACCGTAAGATTGGAGACAGAGAAGATGAAATTAGCTATAATAGCACATTAAACATGTTTTCCCCTAGCCCATATAGAACCTCTGCTGCATACTGTTATGCACCGCGGGATGGAAAATCATACTCTGGGAGCATGGAACTACCTTTACTTTTTGTGGAGGCATAGGGATATCCGCTTACGACCTCATCTCGAGGAGCACAACGGTATGCAGGGGAGAGTGAGGTTCTATATGGGGCTAGTTGTCCCCATGTTCGGTCCTTTGCTCAGTCAGTGGGGGATGTTACAATATTACATTAAAAAGTATTTGACTAGACTGGGAGAGACTCTCACCACTGCAACATCATGTTGAAGCTGGGCAGCATTTCTTTACTAACTACTGCACAATGTATCAGACACATTATTTCCCACATATAACCAATGCAATGGTGACATCATACTGTATATCGGAATATACTTTACAAAACGTGTAAGTGTAAGATAAACTTACTTTGAATCTTTTCCACTTTGGTGGGGTCCAGCATATGTTTGCCCTCGAGCTCTGGAACAACACCATGCCTCCCTGTGACAACTGCATCCTTCAGTTCTTCAGTCGTGAAGAATTTGTCAAACAACTGGTGGAACAGGCGACTGCAGTCCTTCTTAGCACTGTGGTGAATGGCTACCTGTTCCAACGAGAACACAGAGTCCACAGCCAGTGAACAGAGATTCCATGATTAACACATTTCACAAAGTTTCTGCTCTTCAAGTGGACCATGGAAACAGACTACACTGGCAGCCAAACCCAGCCTGAATCAGATCTGTGTCACATCCGGGTTGGAATCTGATTGGTTCCATGTGACCATTTAAGCCAATCAGATTCCAATCTGAATGTGACTCAGATCTGATTTAGGCTGGATTTGACTGCCAGTGTAAAGCAGGCCTAAAGGAAACTTAACTTTCTAGCTCTAACAGATCACAACGCGTAGTATGGGATATAGTTAAGATAGTTAATCTTCTCACTGTAGTGTGAAATGTATATTGAACATGTTCGTCTACCTCCCAAATTTTTACCTGGACTATAATCGTACCATCAAAAATGTAAAATCCATAATACATTTATACATACCTGGATATAGCTCTTGCACCTCAATGGCCAACACATAAACTTTTCACATTGGATCTGCCATCTCCATGTCCCCAACCATCTCAACAAGTCCCTGTAGAGCTTGCAGGTGTTCAATGCCTGGAATGAAGAGGAAAAAATATTATGGCAATCCCAACATATTCAAAGGTTGAGTAACAACAAATAAGTGTTAAATAGCGCTATATTCTGATAACAGTCATTGCTATGCCATTGCTATGGAATATTTATTTTCTCAGTAGCAGGGATTGTTCAATGGCAACCTTCTCTCCCCATCTCTCCAGTAAACAGAAAATGTAAAGTTTCAAGTGAGACAAAGAAATGAGCTGACAGAATTGACAACTGCAACACTATGCTTCATTTTTTGTGAATGGTGGGTGACCCAGCCAGGGTAGGGTATATTTATAACAACACACCCGGGGGTCTAGAGTAACTTAAAGAGATATTCCAATTTCAAAATTACTTTTTGTCATTTTAGCATCTAATTTTGGGAACACCCAGGACAGTTTTTGAATTTCTTCATTCTGTATTTAGATTTAGAAGCAGACACATATCACAGGGCAGTCGCTGATTACAGATGAGCATGGTCATCGCATAATTTCAGAAAAGTATAGTTTTAAGGGTGAATATTAGGGACAGTACAGTGAGCCATCTTAAAAACTTTAATTGAACTGTAACCTTACCTAGATAAACTTCAAAAGGTGGTCAATGGCTTGTCGGGCTGAGAGCTTTCCTGGTCTCGTTGCGGCCTTGAGGTGAGGGTGGCATGTGGTGGATAAGGCAAGATGGAGGACATCTCACTGTCCCATCCTGAAAATAAAAGGGTGGGGGGAAACAAAGACATTTTTACTAAAATCTGTTTACATTTTGGTTTCAAAACCATCCCCTCTTCCATTAGTATTATTCCTTTAATTCCAGCGTACCATTTTCCAGTTCTTCTGTTGTGGATTCAGCATTATGAAGCAGATCTACATGGTCGCCTGTCTGGGCGAGTCCACAGCTTTGTTCAAGGACTTACTGCATGTAGTGAGTAAGTAGGCCACTTCTGCAGCGATGTCATCACCAAACATCAGAAAATCCTGTATCTGCAGACAGGATGGAATACAAACAACATGGCATACATTTTAATGGGTTCACCCTATGACCAGGGATGTGATCTGTTTAAAGTCATTTTTTATTTCAGTTTGACTTTAAGGCAAGACAGTTCAAGAGCGACATACCATTCCTGCAATGTCAAGAAATCTTGTAAAGGTGGTGAATATTTCAGAGGACTTCACTGGGTCATGAACCATTGTTTGGCGATGGGTGAAGGTCTGTTTCATCTTCTCCTTGACCATCATCAGTGCGATGCCCTCAAGACACTGGGTTTCTGTCGTTAGCTGAAGAAACCCACTCCCATCTACTGGATTGTAATACTGCTCCTAAAAAACAAGAACATGTTTTATTTTTTCTCCTTAAAAAAACTAAACACATGCCCTTGTCTGGAGAATTGCGAAAATCAAGGTCAACAGGTCTGATATCTGTGACGATCAACTTGTTGGGGTTAGGAGAAAGGTATGTACTTGTAGGGGTTAGGAGAATGGTATGTTGGGACTTGGGACTAGTTCTGACCAATGGGCCATGGCTTGGAGCAGTGGTTCCCAAACTATTAGCTCAAGAGAAATTAGACATTTGCCCAGGACCCAAGCTAGTGAAAACAGCAGATCTACAAGCTCACAATGCGGTGCGACGCATTGTGAGCTTGTAGATCTGCTGTTTTCACTAGTTTAGGCCATTTTCACTAACTACTTTTTTATACAAATATAAGGGACGTTAAAAAAATTGTCTGCGACCCACATATGGATCCCGACCCACTGCTTGGGAACAAGTGGCCTAGTGGGCACCCACGCGATTTGCTACAATGTGATGTTGGGTTTAGTTTCTCAAAAACGTTAAGACAGTTTATACCCCTTACACCAGAGGGCCACTTGTCTTTTTACTGGACCCCCTTGCGATGCCCACCACAGTAGCAAAAATGCACTATAGGCCTGCACATTAAAAAATAACTTAACATGTGAAATTCAAACTATAATCAAAATCACATACCTGTCAGTGGCTGAGTGTTTCTTCTCTTCTTTTGTCCCTCTGAGGCTTCGTTTTGAAGTGTTTTAACTCTCCATGCAAGAAACCCACTCCCATCTACTGGATTGTAATACTGCTCCTAAAAAACAAGAACGTGTTTTATTTTTCTCCTTAAAAAACTAAACACATGCCCTTGTCTGGAGAATTGCTAAAATCAAGGTCAACAGGTCTGACATCTGTGGCGATCAACTTGTTGGGGTCAGCATATAGAACATTTGTTGAAATTTAGTTGAAATCTCACTCTTGTCTTTTCGAGCAATTCCAGGAGTGAGGAGTAAAGAAGTTAGACTTGTATTATGTACTTACATAGCCCAAAGTGCCCTAGGGATCGGCCAGGTATGGAAACAAGGCAGTGATTTGCGTAGTCCTCTTTAACACGCCTTGAAGGACTCTTCCTACAGTGTACACACACACACACATTATCAATTACACACACACACACACACACACACACACACACACACACACACACACACACACACACACACACACACACACACACACACACACACACACACACACACACACACACACACACACACACACGTTATCAATTAATTAAACCAATTTGATTCCAGAAATTAAATGAAATGATCTGACAAATGATGATGGATCAAGCACATGCCTCCTTTGAGTGTCAGATGTGTCATTTTGTCTGGCTGGTGTCAGTGGTGTTAACATCAGCTCCACTATAAGATCTAACATCAAAAGTAAACAACACTAAATACAAACTGGTCAAACATTGGCCAAATTGTCAGCTGATATAAGAAAGAGGCAATGTGAAAATAGCAGATCTACAAGCTCACTGCAGTCCAAGTGCTTGGTGGGTGGAGGGTCCCCATAAAATGTGAATATTTTGGGAGGTCCCCAAAACTCCCCATGCAGTTCAAATGTGATTATTTTGGGGGCTAACAGTCAACAACAGATTAAAATGTCAAGGTCTCCCCTTAACTCTAACAGTGTACAAATGGAACCAAATTAACCTGTTAGGAGTTGTTTGGTTCCATTTGTACACTCTCTGCTACCATTGAACAACTAGCACATTGACATTAGCTAGCTAGCTACAAACAACACATGCTGCTAACATGGAACAATTGCTAACTAATGTTAGCTTTGTTAGCCACACATACTACAGTACACAGCAAAGCACCTATGATAACACAAAACCAAAAAACTGCCACTTCTATCAAAAGGGCATAGTATAAGTTATTCAACACAGTTGGAACATTCAGTTCCTTTAGGATGTACTGTAACTTTAGCATCAGTTAGCATTAGCTTTGTATTTGTCTACTGGTTAGCATGGGCCCTTCAGGAAACACCACAAACAAAAACACCACAGACAACATTCTTAACATACATTATCCAGTGGTTAAGTATTGTTTAAATTTCACCTACCAAAAGGAGATATAAATATAGTCCATGAGAGAGCCTTCAGCCTGCATTCACACTCACTAGCAGTGGCAGTGAGTCACTGAGTCAATTCAAACAAACCGGTTCAATCCAGTTTCACTCTGCAGGCACATCAAAGCACCGTGTGATGTCACTCTGTGTGATGTCACTGGTCTAACCAAGTTTGCGAACTTAACCCTGTAACTGCTGATGCAACAATGCATTGTTTCTCATGTGATGAACAACACTTATGCAAAGATTATATTAGATAATAAATTGATTGATAATGATAATAACAATAATTATTACAACTATTATAATTATAATACATACTATAAATAATTTTTATAATATCATTAATAGCCTATAATTATATTAATAAATCCGGATTTTATTTTACATAGGAATGTTATAAAAAAACACACAGCATCAATTATATATTTTTTCAGATAAAATACACTTATTCTGACTTGATTTTTGACATTGAGTCCGATGTAGTTGGTCCTGTCGCGTGAAAATGCTGGCTGTCCGTCACGTCACACTTTTCCCCAACTCATATCTCTGCCACCGTTGCCCCAACCATGCCAAACTTTGCACACACAGTCCTTGCCTGGCAAACCACAACCTCCACCCCTCCCAAGACCCCCGGAGCTCCAGGGACCCCCTGTTCCAGCTGCATATTAATACTACTACTACTTGAATATTGATACTACCCAGATAGCAAAATATGGTTGAATCAACGTAGGAAAATAGTTGGCCATTAATAAACTTGTTCCCAGGCCATAAAAGATTTGCCAAATTCTCCTGGCCAGAGCAGAGTTCATTTTTATACCGAAAAACAGTCGTTTTATACACTAACTGACTCTCTTTGACTTAGTAGCATTAAGATATTGTGTTAATATTCAATCTGTTGTCACCTGAACAGCAATCAATTGCTACTCTGAAAAGTACACTCACATATATATTTATTTTTGCATCTTAAAAGAATAAGCTAAACTACACCTCATCTGTTTTATTTTGTAGGAACTAAAATGACCATGCCCTTGAACACATGGAAGTATTTGAGGGTAAACTGCTTCCACCTGATGCATAAAGTTAAAGTGTAGTCCATCTGATGACTACAACATGACGTAGGCCAGTGTTTGATGAGATCAGTGACGTCTTCATATATGAGGATCAGATAGTCAGCTCCATATATGCATAGAAACATATATGGGCAGGGATATGGCAGGTGATTATAGTCAGCTCCATCTATGGAGAGACACATAAGCCATAAGGGATCTCCGAATGTGTCCATATGGACATTACCTATATATGGGCCCATATATGCCCATATTTGGAGATCCCCGAGGGTGACATGAGATGTTGAGTCATTGTCATTCCATATGGATATCTAGGTGATGATCCAGTCATCTCCATGTATGACTATGTAGGGTTTGATGAGGTCAGTGTTGTGATATTTATGTATTGAGATCCAAGTGATGATCACCCCCACCATCCCTTTGATGTTTTTCTAATATCTCATGATTTGTTTAGGCCCAAAGGTCACGTTTTCAATATTTTCAGTGACCTTTCACACTTACAAGTGTCGCAGTCATTCAGGACCAACTCCATTGAATTTTCCATCTCTTTAATATGAATAATATTTCCTGCCTAGTTGTGTGTGTGTGTGTGTGTGTGTGTGTGTGTGTGTGTGTGTGTGTGTGTGTGTGTGTGTGTGTGTGTGTGTGTGTGTGTGTGTGTGTGTGTGGTGTCGGGGTGTGTGTGTGAGAGAGAGAGAGAGAGAGAGAGGTTTCACGTTGGTCGTGGACGCAGCCCCCCAAATTATACATGCATGATGTGACATTGTGTATTGAAGCACGGCCTATCGTCGTCAGTTGATGCACGAGACGACTGCCTGGTGTAATATCCGAGTGAGGGACATCGTCTTTTTTTCCTTCCACTTTGGGTCGCGACCCATAGTTTGAGAACCGCTGCACTTGGAAATTGAAGGACAACTCCGCCTAAATCACTTCTAGGCTGTGTTTCTTACTTGTGTTGATCCAAAATTACTGTCCATGGGGTCTATTAGGCAGAAATGCTCCTGTTGTCCGATTTCCACAGCCGAAGCCAGCAGCCCTCAGAGCATAGACTGGAGCCATAAGCATATTGCTTGTACACTATTTATTGTGGTCAAAAGTGATTTTTCTTTTTCATGAATGTGTTACTAGTTGTCATTACAAACACATCCATGCCTTGGATGTCTCAAAAAAAGACACCACACACTGCTAAACAGATGTTAGGCTGTTATGCTTTTTGCCAAGTCCCGGAAAAGACGCACTGTGATTGGCCAGTACGTTCACTTTGATTGACAGTTCAGCAGAGTGCTGACCTCAAAACATGATTTTAGAGACTGTGGTGGCTTGTATGGGATAACAAAGGCATGGATGTGTTTGTAATGACAACTAGTAACACATTCATGAAAAAGAAAATTACTTTTGACTAGAAATAAAGAGTGTAAAAGCAAGAGGCTTATGGGTTCCACTTTATGCTTTGCGGACTGCTGGCTTTGGCTGTGGAAATCAGACAACAGGAGCATTTATGCCTAATAGACCCCATGGACAGTCATTTTGGATCAAAACAAGTAAGAAACACAGCCTAGAAGTGATTTAGGGCGGAGTTGTCCTTTAAGAGCCTATAGTTGTAAACCGTAGGTCTGTGTGGAAGGAAACTTATATTGGGCGAATCGGAGCGACGCACTGATCGAGAATCTGATTTTAGATTCACTCCATGGGCTCCAGAAGGCTAACCCTAACCCAAGGGCAGCTAAGGTTAGGGTTAGCGAAGGTAGGGGGAGGAGGGGAGGGGAGGCGAAGGCATCCCCCCTCTCTCACCCGTCAAAAAAGAATAAGGCAAATGTCATAGATAAACATTGAATCAATGTTGGTAGGAGGAGGAGGGGGGAGGGAGGAGGGGGGAGGAGGAGGAGTGGGTTGCCCCCCTCCCCCCAACAAGAAAAAAATAAAAGAAAATGGCAAACTGCATGGATAAAACGTTGAATCAATGTTGTCATTTCAATCATTATATGGGGGGAGGGGGGGGTGTGAGGAGGGGTGTGCCTCCCCCCTCCCCCCATCAAGAAAAAAGAAAAAGAAAAAGGCAAACAGCATAGATTCAATGCTGATTGAATGTTGACATTTTAATCATTGAATTTGGACCATAGATTCAACGCAGATTCAATGCTGGCATTTCAAGCCTTGAATGTTGCGCTGCAATACAACAGTGAATCAATGTAGAAAAACCATCAGTCTTCAATCGTAACCAAAATTCAACACTACCCACTATATGTCAACGTTGAATCTACATTTTTTGCTATCTGGGTAGCAACAAACAACTGAAAGTACAGAAATCAGCTAGGCACCAGCAACGATAGCAAGACATCTGAACCTTGAAACAGCAGTTTAGAATTCAGCGATTACCAGAATAACAATCTCAAACTTCCCATACAACCTGGCCAAGAACACAGCTTCTTAGTTTGGCAGCTATTAAAGAACATGAATTGAGCGATAGTAAAAATAGCAGAAACAGCCAGAAATACTCAGCCAAGTTAGGCACCCTCTCCAAGCGGTGGGCAACAGCACAGCTACCTGCAAGCAACAAGTGTGGCACTTGTGTGTGTACTGCAGCGTGGTAGCAGCAGCAGTGCTATGCAACAAGACTGAGACCCACCAGCTAGCTTCCCTAAGAACCCTGGGTAAGGGGGGGGGCAGGACCCTGTGTCCCGTGCCCCTCCGCGCGCGCGCCCGCCCCCTTGTGACCGTCCACCGAACTAGCTATGATTCTACGAATCGTCGCACTATGTATGCCAAACAGATAGCTGTCAGCGGATTGTGTGTTGTCTTTTATCCGCTCTCGTTGGCTCATTTCACTGCCGACGGGCAAGGGACCGACTCAACAAAACCGGGCAAGTCCAGTTTTCCAGTTTTCGGTCGATAACGTTCCCGACCCGCGGCCGAAAACCTGACGATGAGCTCCCGTTCGGCAACCGACGCTATCCGCCGCCTTCCGCCGCCGAATCGTCGACGAATCTGTGCGGTTAAAAGTGGCCTTAAAAGTGGCCTTTAAGCATATAATGTTCTAAACCTGTCCACAGCAGGCTTTTGTAAAGAAAAAAGACACACTAATGTTATAACATAATAAAGTAACAACATAATAACCAGATATAAAGAGACATTCATGGATTTATATTTAAAAGTAACTTTTATTTTCCCCCCTGGAGCAAGGGTATGGCAGCTGCATACCCCTGCCATACCCAATTGATGCCCCTGCCTGCTTGTATATCAAAATCATAATGTATAGGTTTAATGGTTGTTGTTGTGACCATGATATGGTTTGACATGACATATCATTTCTGATTATAATCGATTATAATTTGGTCTGACCTCTCACAAATGTGCTGTGGCTATATCAAATCATTTTTAAATCCAAGACTAAGTGCTGTAGCCTACTTGAAAGGACTGCTCTCTTTCCACTGTTGCTCTTAACTTGTTCTTGTCCTAAACGTGTGTGTTGTTCACAAAACTTCACATACTATACATATTGTATATTTAATAATGATGAATAACCTTTACAGGCATATAATAAAGCCTGCCCACCCACATGCAGAAGCTGTAGGCCATATAGTTATAGGTAAAGTTAGCCAAAAGTTAAACCAATCTGGGAACTAAATCAAAATCAATATATTTCTTCACAAATGTGTTCATAAAGGTGTCAACTATCACCTCTGAACTTTCTCAATCACAACTCCCTTGGGGAACTTTGTGGGAACCAATAAAAGTTGGGGGTATCGGGATACCTGGGCCTGGGATTAAAGGGGATAAAATAAAATAAATGCCAATATGAGCATATGGGGTGGGTAATTAGTGTATTTTTGAGCTGCTGAATCCATTCCAACCATTAGTTTTCAGTTTAAATGACTCCTTGGCCATAAAATAGGCCTAATTGGCTAAGGCTTAGCCAATCATGTCATTCGAGTTCACCTGTGTCCTGTTAGTCCCTATGCTTTAAACCCTTTTGAGTGTTCCTTGTCAGATTGTATCATGTTATCATGTGTGTCATGATGTGCGCTTACCCACCAGATCTTGAATAGTTTTCATGAATTCAAACCCTACTCCAACCATTTTTTTTATTGACAATATTATGTCTTGTGGACACAAAAATGTAGTTTGTTGTGGCCTATTTTATGGCCAAGGAGTCATTTTTACTGATAACTAATGGTTGGAATGGATTCAGCAGCCCCAAAATACCCTAATTATACACCTCATACACTCATATTGGCCATTTCTTTATTTTCCCCCATTTAATCCCAGGCCCACGGGATACCCCCAACTTTGATTGGCTCCCACAAAGTTCCCCAAGGGAGTTGTGATTGAGAAAGTTCAGAGGTGATAGTTGACACCTTTATGAACACATTTGTGAAGAAAGATATTGATTTTGATTTAGTTCCCAGATTGGTTTAACTTTCGGCTAACTTTACCTAACTAATAATAGTCATTTCCAATGACACCAAGGCTACGCGACAGTATGAGAAATGGTCACATGAGGGCGCCAACAGGTTAACAAATCTCACGTTCTATCACTACATCGATCGCTTGGTTAACTTTTTACCATTTTGGTTTTATTATGTCATAAACCCGCCTGCTATCGTCTATCCCAGATGGCAAGTTTGCATTCGTGGTGATTTGTGAGCAAGAAGATACAATGTTCTGTCTGAAAGATAAATTGTTTTGTTATTATTATTATATTAGGTCAATTATTAGGTATATTAGTTATGGCCTATACCGTTAGCTATATAGCTGGTAATGTTTGGGTCAGTGATTTGGGTCAGTCTGCGATTCTTAGAATTGATTACTGTCCATTGTATAAAGGCCTATTGAGCAATATTAGTCTACATAGCTTCAATCATCATAGCCTACAGTGACTTGTGCTGGACCCATGCATGCAGAGCAAAGCAGGGCGAGAGACAAGAGGCCGACAGCGACAGGAGCTGCCTTCATCAGGTGAGCTAGCTGCACAGCGCGCGCGCACAAACACACACACACACACACACACGCACACGCACACGCACACGCACACGCACACACACACACACACACACACACACACACACACACACACACACACACACACACACACTGAGAGAGAGAGACAGAGAGAGAGAGGTGGAAAAAGTAGCTACTCAAGTGTTTTACTTTAAGTACTAAGAGTATCAATACTACAATGTGGCCTACTAGAAATAATCAGAATGTAGGCCTACTTAAAGTAGCCTATTAACAAAAGTAATGGTAGACCTATACATTATGCAGAATGTCCCTTTTCAAGTTTTCAAATGTAGGCCTATAAAAATCTTTTGAAAATAGCAGATCTACAAGCTCACAATCCTTTGCATGGCTATTTTCAAATGGCCAAAAATATATTGGGAGGAAAATACACAGTATAAGAGACGCTCATCTGAAAAATACAGTGTGGTAGGCTGTAGGCTTGTGAGCTTGAATGGCTATGATATATGAACTGCTCATCCTGGTATGAAATGGCACTGACAGCTACAGAATAAGACTAATATAGTAGTCTACTGTAGCCATAGTCTACGCATTGGCTTGAGAATTTGTCATTGATTGCATTGCCTAGAGTTTGCCCTACGTACTGTAGATTAGATTTTACAGCGGCATTAGAGGACAGAGTAATGACCATTGACCACTAAATCATGGTCAGTTATTGCACAATAACTGTCTCTGCCTCTCAGTAAATAATAGGCTGACTGCTTTACTGACAGAGGATACAGTATGTACAGTACAAGACTTGCCTTGCAGAACAAATGTTAATTTCCATTATCACCTACATTATCTACAGATACCACCAAAAGATAGGCCTACTTAGTTTCTGAAATATTTTATGCATGGAACTATTTATGTAAGGCAGGGGTGTCCAAAAGGTAGAGTGTAATCTACCAGTAGATCACAAAGGCTGTGCAGGTAGACCACGTGATACAGGGGCGTCAATTGGGTATGGCAGGGGTATGCAGCTGCCATACCCTGGGTCCAGGGGGGAAGATAAAAGTTAGTTCTAAATATGAAACTACAAATGCAAAATTTAACAAAATGATCACTTTAACAAGGTATTATAGTTATATTATAGGTATATATAATTATATATATTATGTATCATGCCTGTTGCTAAGTCATGTTGCCATACCTTAGCTTTTTCTGAACTGACACCACTGACGTGTCATACCTCTTTAGGAGCCCGGCCAGGAGTCAACCCATAGAGCCTAGTTCTTCCACGCGCCAGAATAGTACCCCAAATCCCAGCAGAGTAGTTCCGGTGCAGCACATTGAGTGACCCTGTCTTTCCCTAATAGGACTGATCGTGGATAGCTACTGGGACGTAAGTCGGGACTTGATCAACCCCGGCTGGGTCACCTGGGCGAGGGTGTATGATGTTGCGAGACCCGAAACACCCGTCGACCCCAGGCTACATCACTGATGATACGTCCCAGTTGCATCCTTGTGATGTTTTTTTTTTCAATATATATAATTAAAAACAAATCACAAAACCCCTTTTTTTGGCATCTGCCACTTAAATTAAGGTGACTTGAGCCCGTCAGCTCCATTCACTGCTTCTAAAGTAGGCAATCCCCCCAATGCAATGCATATTTTTCAGGAGTCAGTAACTCAGTATTACAAATAACCCCAAAACCTACCACTTCTATACAGAATGGGTTGAAGACTTTTGTCCCCACTATTTCCCATCCAAGTGCATTTTCCTTATATGCAATGCGAGTGCCGCTATTCCAGAGTCCCTAAGGTATTCTTTAGGGTGGGTAGATCATGTTGAGCTGTTCATTTTAAAGGTCAACAAAGTGTGGGCACCCATAAGGTATAGGCCTGTGTAACTCTTGTTGTGTTCCCCCTTCCCGCTCTCCTGTCTTTTATTTGGCCATTGTCTCAATGTTAAAGAAACTATGCTCTGCAATGCATATTGAGTGTTCACAAATGTCAGGGGTCTTCAACAGGGGGTCCTCAGAGTTACTACAGGGGGTCCTCCAAATCTTTGTGTGATAGCTTCATGTTTTTTTACATTAACCATTTTAACCCTAGCATCCCTATTTTTAGTGGAACATTAGCAATTTTATACAATGTAGTGGGGGTCCCTGCTTCATCTCTCTCTCAGCTAAGGGGTCCCTGGCCTGAAAACGTTGAAGACCCCTGCCCTAAGATGGTCAAAAACAATCAAACTTTTTCAAGTAGTATAATTCTGTCATTCTGTGTCTCTCTCTCTCTCATGCGTACACGCGTGCTACACACACACACACACACACACACACACACACACACACACACACACACACACACACACACACACACACACACACACACACACACACACACACACACACACACACACACACACTCTCTATCTCTTTCTCTTTCCCCTAGCTGTGCCTCCCCCTCGTATCAAAAGGGGAAGTGGGCATCACTCTTTACGCAGCTTCCCCTGAAAAGTGGAAGTGGCATCAGAGGAAATCAGATGGGGAAAGAGTTTCCATGGTTTAATATATTTTTACTAAATCTATTCTAGAAATACACAGACAGTGACACCTGACCACTGCCTGCTCTACAACTTGCTGATGTGGGCAGTTTGGTCTGTTGCCATATAGTCTGTTTGACCGCTGGTTACATGCAGTGACAGAGAGAGGGAGAGCCCAAGTGTGTCATTTGGTGTCATTTAATGTGACATACTGCACCTTTACTGCAAATATGAGGGCATTTAGCTATCTTGCACACCGGTATACTAGGCCCATCATCGCCCAGACTGCCACCATTACCTCAATCTGGGTATGATGTACCGGTAGGTTGAGGTTTTAGACCATTTTGGCTGCAAAGTACCCCCTACAATATTTTGCTTCGAAAACTGTAAGAGAAATTAGTTTGTTTAGGAAAAGATAACAGTACAGTTCAGATACTTATCTACCTATTACTGTAGTAGAGCACTACCTACTTAAACCCAAGAAATCACTATAGCCGGGGACCCACAAGCCCAAAAGCTCAAGGAATAGGGTAGGACATGTGATTTTCTGCCGTACTTTTTATTTCTGTTTTATCTATTAGTTTGGTCATTAAGGTCCACATAATAAGAGGCCTGCTCTCCCGGAAACATTGCGAAAAAAAGTTATGGCCATATTCACTGTCCCATTGACTCCACTAGAAATATTTTAAAAATAAAATAAATGTGCTTTAAGTAGCATGTGAGGGGTCAAACTAGGGGTTCTTCATGATTCTGAATCCATTTCAAGCATTTGTTTTGCATGAAAAACATTCCTTGGGTTAACTTTCAGCAGCCCAAAACTGTGAAAAGTGGAAAAAAGGTAATGACGTCTCATCACTTTTCACAGTTTTGAGGGGCTGAAATCTAGCCCACGGAATGTTTTTCATGCAAGACAAATGATTGCAATGGATTCAGGATCATGAAAACGCCCCAGTTTGACCCCTCAAATGCTAATTAAAGCAGACTTTTTTTTCCTTTTTTAAATATTTCTAGTGGAGTCAATGGGACAGTGAATATACAAATCGCCATAACTTTTTTTTTCGCGATGTTTCCAGCAGAGCAGGCCTCTCATTCTGTGGACCTTAACACATCTGCCGCCTTACACGTTTATAAACGTTCTATTTTGCCCAGCTATCTACCGCCTTACACGTTACTGTACGTTCTACCGTTTTTGGCCACTGGGGGGCACTGTTCACTAATATATGAGACAGCAATGTGTTCACAGCTCTTTGGGCAGCCTGTGATGCTGATAAAAAATTATAAAAATGTTATTCATGTAATCAGCTTTCTGCACACCTTCTTCAAGATGGCTGCCAAAATGGCCACCATCCACATGCTGTAATTGTTTGTGTGTGTTAATCTAAAAATAGATTTTTCTTGGGGTTGATTATATTTTTCTGCCAACTGCAAGGGGGCAATGGACATCTTCTGAGAGCTTATTTTTTTTCAAAAAATGTTTAATTTTTTTTTTATTTTCATTTTAATTTTTTGTAAAAAGCCGGGCAGTACTAAGATAGATTTTTTTTTAACCCTTGGCAGGCATTGTGTTAATGACTAGATGAATAGATAAAACAGAAATAAAAAGTACGGCAGAAAATCACGCCCCCTCCCATTTTGGTGACTGGGTCCCCGGCTACTATGACGTGTTTACATTGGAGTCCTAATTCCATTGAGACATTAAATGACAAATATCTAGCAATACTATATCTCTGCAGTCGGGCCGAAACCTCCTAACTCCAAAATGATAAGTGGAGTTCGGAGATTTTGACCGAAGGGCTTCTTTTCAACTACTTTCCATTGGTTCAATATTATTTTAACCAACACTCAGATGTAAAGGGTGTTCAATAGCCCTGATGTATGCCTAATTATACAACAGGTAGTCGGGCTCTCAATGTAAAACAGGCTCTCCAGCTGCGTTGGTCACGAAAGACAGCAAGCGCTCCTCTCCCCCACACTATGCTAGGCGGCTGGCTAGCGGTTTTCATGTGACGTTCAGGGACACAGTAGCTAAATGTGGCATTAAAGAATTACAAATTCCTATCGAATATCTTAATTACAATTAAATAAAGTTGACGTGTTTTTTTTTTTAAGGGCAACAGTTGTATACTCCAGCCCTTCCTACGGAACTCGCCTGTCGGCTCGTTCCTGCGGAAAGGCTGTCGTGCAGGATAACCGCGTTAATGCACACCCTCTCGTGTAATATTGCTTAAATATCTAAAACCTCAAAAATGGAGTTAAGAGGTTTTCGCCAGACAGTGACGATATGCAACACATCATATAACCTCAATCAGTAAGAATAAAAAAACAAAAACAGAAAGGTGCACTTCTGGGAAATTGCAAGTGAGGTTGCAATATATATATATTATATATTTCGATGTCATGTGAAGCATGACAACAGTGACAACAGTGTGTGAAGGATGACAAAAATATTCAAAAAAGTGTGTGTGTTTGTTTGTGTGTGTGTGTGTGTGTGTGTGTGTGTGTGTGTGTGCGTGCGTGTGTGTGTGTGTGTGTGTGTGTGTGTGTGCGTGCGTGCGTGCATGCGTGTGTGTGCACGCGGTATGATGTTTCATTTATATTATTTTGGCATTGTTCATTTACGTATGCATAGGGAAGTGTGACTTATGAGTGTTGGTGACTTATATATAACTCTATGGTTGGTGATGAAGTCTTGTGATGAGTATTAATAGTGCCCCTTGTGTTGAATTGCATCACTGTCCTGTGTCACTATAGGTCCCTCAAGGCAGTTAAGGAGTTGTGGGTAGCACTTTCTATGAAGCTTGTGTCTTTAAAGTTCCAAGAACGCTTGAGTTCAAAAAGAGGAATGAGGAAATGATCAAAATTACATCATCACATGCTGGAAAGAGTGAATGGTATCATCTGTATTTTTTTGGTGCTGCACTGTATCATAACAAAAAGAAAAGAAAAAAATATTACAAAAAAACGTATTCATGATAATCTGCTTATAGCACTTAAGCACTCATAATTCTGTACTATAATACTTTGCCTTTATCGATAGGGATAGACAGTAGTCTGACAGGCAATGGGACATGCTGCAAAGGCCATCGGGATCGGGACTCGATCATACACTGAGCCTATCCACCTCTTTCCGCGGGAATTTACTGGAGAATTATTTGCACCACACTTCCGGTTAACAGCAGACATACAAGCTCACGTCGCGTCGCAGATGCAATGCAACCGTTGTGAGCTTGTAGATCACACTCGGCTGCGGCGCCGGAAGCTCCGTCCAACTTCTGCGCAATGCACTATGGGATGTTGGAAAGTTGTGGACAGGTGCCTGGACCACTGTGCCAGCGGCCCACTTACTTACTTAGGCCTTTAAATTCCCTTAAGGAACATAGGCCATCGATGAAACTCCTCCATCTCCTTCGGTCTTGTGCCCTCCGCTCCAGCTGTTGCCATGACAGTCCTTGCACCTTCATCTCCTGCTCTGTTGTTCTTCTCCAGGTGGCTCTAGGTCAGGGGTGGGCAATTATTATTTCCATGGGGCCACATGAACAACAGAAAATATTGTGGAGGGCCGGGCCAAAAGGCAGTGCTCCCCGCAAGATGTGCTCCCCGCAAACTAAACACACAGCTTTGCCTCCGACTTCAGTAAATAAATACTTAGTGGTCCAATTTTTGTTAAAAACAGTCGGAATCGACTTTTCTTTTTTTAGCCACTTTAGCCATTTTTGATGGGTAAGGTAAGGCAGGTCGTCTTGACGTTTGACCACCTGCTTGTTATTGAGACAACGATCCAATGATCACACACACGTGCTGATGTACACATTGTGTCCAATATGTATGTGAATAAAAAACTTCAAAATAAAAGAAATGCAGCTTTAGTCCATGCATGAGGTAACATTAGAAAAGGTGTTTATTTTGTAATTTGCCATTAACCCTACAAGGGCCGGTCAGAGTGAACCAAAGGGCCCCCGGGCCGCAGAATGCCCAGGTCTGCTCTAGGTCTTCCTCTCTTCCTCCTGCCTTGCGGGTTCCATGTTAGAGCATGTTTGGTGATTGATCTATTGCAGGGGTGCCCACACTTTTTTGACGTGAGATCTACTTTTAAAATGACTAGCTCAACATGATCTACCATCCAAAATGTTATAGCTGAGGGCCTGAGGGGGGCTTTGGAATAGCAGCACTGGCGTTACGTTTTAGACAAACACACTTACTGTAAGGGGGAAATAAATGGGAAATACTGGGGGAAATGTCTTCATCCCATTCTGTATGGAAGTGGTAGGTTTTGGGGTTCTTTGTAATGCTACTGACTCTTGAACAAAGCATTGCATTGGAGGTTTGCCTACTTTAGAAGCCATGAAGGGAGCTGACAGGCCCTTCTTGATGTCATTCTTTTTATATTGTAATTACATATTTTTAGAGGCATGTCATGTGGTCTACCTGCACACCCTTGGTGATCTACTGGTAGATCACGATCTACCTTTTGGGCACCCCTGATCTATTGTGTCTGCGAAGCGTGTGCCCTATCCAGTTCCATGTCCTCCTCCTGATTTGTTTCTCTATTGTGTCTTGTCTAGTGAGGTCCCACAGGTTGGTATATTGGTGATGGTGTTGGGCCAGTAGATACCTAGGAGGCGTCGGAGGCAGCGGTTGAAGAATGTCTGTATTTTGTGGAGTATGTTAGTAGTGATCTTCCAGGTTTCTGAACTGTAGAGTAGGGTGGATTTGTTGAAGATTTGCAGTTTGGTCTTACGTGATATGTTTTTTGCCAGCGGCCCAGGCCTACACTAATACTTTTTAAATGCATAATCACTCTTATAATGTTGTATAATGTTATTATAGTGGGATTATAATGGTTCATTTGGGTGTTTTAGGTAAAGATTATTATTCTTCATTGAATCTATGCAAGAATAACACAAAAGGTTTCTGCCTACACCGAAGGAATGTCATTATTACTTTACAAAATATGTCCTAATTATAGGAATAGGTAAATAGGAATTAAGTCAAATTAAATAATACTAACAAAAAAAACAATTTTACATAGAGGGAGCGATTTACATAGATTGTGCATTATATTGTGCATTATATTCACACACACATTCATAGGTTTTAACCCTCCACCGCGGAGGAAACCATGCAAGGCACCAACGTACTCACAGGGAGCAACTAGGGGGAGCCCGGATTCGAACTGTGGACCCTTCGGGAACCCTCCGAGTTCCAATGACGGTTTCTCTACCCCTGAGCCAATGGGGCGACTCAATAGCCAAGTGATTAGGGCTCATATCACAAGGGGACGCAATTCCCTGATCAAAAAGTCTCAGGTTCGATTGCTGGCCGGCCGGACCATTTGCGAATGTCATTCCCTTACTCTGCCATTCCCCTCTCTCTCCTCATTAATGCTGTCATAATATGTGGTTCATATAAGGTTACAGCCTGATTCAACCCTTGACTTCCATAGATATAAAACATATGTGGAATAAATGCAGGGAGGTATTTCCTCGGCTTAATGGAAGCATGCACAAGACATTCTGTGCTGATTGTGCCAATTCACCCTTTGTCAAGTCCCGCCCATTATCCTGCCCCTCTCCACACCCATTGGTTGCTGTGTCTTGGTGGGACATTCAGTGGGACATTCCATCCACTGCCATGTTAATTCAGTTGCTTCATATTGTTATTCTGTGTGCTCAATTCTAATTTCAAACTTTGTTTCAGTCAATTGGAGCTGCTCAGTGGCAGCATAGGGAATCAGCATGTTTTTAAATGTTTTTATTTCTCCAAAAATTATGTTTTAGCTAATTCAACATAAAAAGGCGGAACCAGGGCGGGACAAGGCAGATAGAGCCTGCTGGTTGGTCAGTCAGGGACCAACCAGGAGGCTAACAAAGGGTGAATTGTCCTGGACAGTCAGCGGGACAGTCAGTGGCGTTATCAGCGGGGGAATCAGCAGGACAATCAGATTGGCCCGGACAAGCAGCTGTGTAGTTATGATACTCATGATAAGTAATAGAACAGAATTTGCTGGAATCTAGGCTTAGTGTTGAATTGAACCAAAATCTTCCTCTATCCTGATGCAAATTTTAGATATCAATCTTAGCCAACCACAATAGAATATGAATAATCTGACAGAGCCGTCTTCGTCACATGCCCAAAAAGATCATGTGTACTGATTTGCGTGGTATTTAGATAAAAAAAATCTGAAGGACTAAAGAATTACGACCTCCTGGTGGCGCTATAAAAGGCAAATTAAGAAATGCAGGACAGATGTTTTTCCTTGGCCTCTAAAGGAGTGTGTACACAGTTTTGTGCTGATCGGTGCAGTATAGATCAAGAAGCAACTCAGCCTGTGATAGGCTGATATGAACATTTTCAAGTTGCATTTCTTCCTCTGCCTATGAGAATGTGCACGAAAATTGCACACTGACTGTGTTCATGATTTGAGGCATTTTGTTCAAAACGGAGCACTCCTGCAAACTTTGGAAGCCAATATAGCCAATCTGGATGGAATATGAAAAATCAGAAATAACTGTTTTGTTTAATGACAATATCTGTAGGAGAACTGTCCAAAAATGTGTTTTGCACAAATCAGCCTCCTGGTGGCGCTATAACAGGCCCATGTGAAAGATTTGGGCCCCAGGGAGTGTGCTTGCACTGTTTCAAGCCATTGTGCCACTGGAGCCAGAGATTATCTGTCCACAGACAGACAGAAGGACACACACACGCACATACACAGGCGGATGGACGGACGGACAGACAGGGTGCAAAACATAGTCTCGGCCATGCCTTTCGGCCTGGCGGAGACAACTAGTTAATTTTTTTTTTTTTTTTTTTTTCTTTTTTTTATTATACTCTTGAGAGGAAATTCTTTCCTCAGCCATTAGCAAACAACAACACATGGGTAAATCCAGAAACATAACACATACTGGACATAACAAAAAACAATGAATTCATACTACAAATATACAAACACAGACATCCCAAACACATGCAGTGCGTTGTTGTCGGGTGGAAACCTTGTATGTCCAAAACCGTTTGTTTTGTATTTATCATTTTTAAAATGCTCTAAACTAGTGAAAACAGCCTATCTACAAGCACACAACGCCTCGCGGTGCAGATCTGCTGTTTTCACTACTTTTGTGCGAAGGCCTTGTGTGATGAAGGCATGAAGCAGGGCTTTACTTCGCGAAAAACTTTACACATTTGAAACTTGGAGATACGAGGTTTCTGCCCGACAACGAGTGGTTCTACAGGGGGAGACTATGTGTCCATATTGCTGTGGCGTTCTGTTGAAATTTCTACAAGTATGAGATGTGATAAATTACTGTGAAAATGTTGTGAAAAGTAGAGATAAGGTTGGGTGTAGCCCAAGTCAGGCTGTGGGCAGCCTGGCATGTATGCCTACAAAGATCAAGGGTCTGCAAATAAGGTCATTATATAGTGGGCCAGAACATAATCAATGTCATTTAAGAAGTGGAACTTGCAGGCAGCAGATAATTATGTTACATTTAGTTGATTCAAGTTCAAAATAACATTTTATCTCAGTCATACTCAGGGGTGTCACACTAAATTCTGGGCCCTGGGTACAAGGTTTCACTGCGGGCCCCCCATGAATGTTGACTATTGAAAAATAGCAGATATACAAGCTCACAGCGCGGCACCGAGTGCCGCGCTGCGAGCTTGTAGATCTTGCTATCTTTGAAAAATCATGAAAATGTGTGCAAGAAACCTATATATGTTTCCATGTCAGTGGTGCTCAAACTTTTTCATGTCAAGGCCCCCCAAGATGATATGTATTTGGCCACGGACCCCCATCTCAAAATATTTAGTTCCAGGGACCCCCCCCCCAGAAGCAAAACTTTAGTTACAAATGTTCGCTTAAAAAAATACATATATTATTCAAAGATTTTCACACATTTTCACGACTTTAAAAAAATTGCAGATCTACAAGATATGCAAGATCTACAAGCTTGCATATCTGCTATTTTTCAATAGTTACTAGGGCCCCTCCACCTTGGGCCCTAGTAACTCAGTCCCACTCTCCCCCCCAGTGTGACACCCCTGGTCATACTCTCTTTTGAACAGTGACAAATGAGCTCTTTCATAGAATAGTAGCTCAAGGTCTTTTCTTGGATATGGAAAGAAACAATGTGATACAACTGTCTGTCATTCACTTTCAACATGGGTAAATGCATTCTTCAGGTGAGGGTGGATTCTAAATGTGGATATTATAGCAATATTATTGCTGGCCTACCACTGACATGGATGGTGCCATCTGTTCCAATAAAGATAAGGACATTTGAGAGGGGAAATAAATGTGCATGGTAGAAATTGGACCGATATCTTGCTAACTCTGAAGTCAGAACTGTTTATTCTCTATTATGCTATAGCCCTTACCATTCCAGGGAGTAGATGTATTTTATCTAGAGCAGGGGTCTTCAACGTTTTCAGGCCAAGGACCCCTTAGTTGAGAGACATGAAGCAGGGACCCCCACAACCTGTTCATAGATTCCATATATGGTAGTTTCATCGTTTGACAGCACAATCATCAGTGTATTTTGGATTCATGTCAAATTGTGTTTTCAGATATTTAACCGTCAATAATTAATAAACTTGACCTTTCACTCTGTTCTCTTTTTCCCCTCTACACCAAAGCTCTTTGCCAAAAATAGCCGATCTACAGGCGTTGTGAGCTTGTAGATCTGCTATTTTTTGGCTAAAGTTCTCAGAATATGGACACTAGGGTTCAAGTGGAAAAAAAGTTTCTATCACTCAAAGATTTGGAGGACCCCCTGTAGTAACCCTGCGGACCCCCTAGGGGTCCCAGACACCCTGTTGAAGACCCCTTATCTAGAGTGAAAGAAAGGGGAGGGGAAACTGGGGCATGGGGAGGGAACTGTGGGGAGAAGAGGAAGGAAGAGCTGAAGCATAAAGCCACAGAGAGAGAGTACAGTGAGCCAAAGGGCGAACTGCTTGCAAGAGGAGTTTGCGAAACCACACCGGGTTTGGGTTGTGAGTATTAAGGAGGATCTGTGTGTGAATCAGTGTTTTCTTTCTGCAACTAAACAATAATGCATTTTGTTTTTTCCGGAATCATTTACAGTATATTTTTTGGGTTTAATTTAGAAATGTTATTTGTTGCTATTTGATGTTATATATGCCCCTGGGAAAGGGTCAAGTGTGCCCCTTGAAACTGCTTGAAAGCCAGTATTGTATTTATCATTTTAAAAATGTAAACTAGTGAAGGGTGCGAGGCGTTGTGTGCTTGTAGATCTGCTGTTTTCACTACTGTTGTGCGACAGCTTTGTATGATGAAGCAGGGCTTTACTTTGCAAAGAAACGTGCAAATTTGAAACTTGGAGATACAAGGTTTCTTCCTGACAGTGACAATATTTACACCTCCGTATTATGTTGGTGTGCTGTTATATACTGTATACCATTGTGCTATTGTGATATACAGTCAGGCTCAGTGATCATTCATTGTAATGGACTATCATCTAAATAAGGATGGCTTCAGACGATTTTAGATTTTAGTTTTTGTGTAACCAAGATGTTTCTGTTTGATGCTCATGTCTTGCTTTTACTTCTATGATCATTTTCCACCTCCTTTGTGACAACCCAAGTGGACATTTTAAACTTGAATCTCACGCAATATAATATTATTTTGTGTATGAGTGTCATTGTGTTAGTGCTTATAGATAGGGAAAATTAGCAGAATACCTGTCAAATCTGGGAATAAATTCCTTATCAAACAATTTCTTCACCACATTGGTGTTTGTAAAGGTGTCTAGTAACATATCTAACAAAGATTGAAATTCAACATCCCTAGCAAAATGTTTGACAGCTAGGGTAATTCTGGGTCTCATTCACTTACTGTACTCCCAAAAATATGCTTTAAGTGGGATCTGAGGGGTCTAACTAGGTGTTTTTAATCATTCTGAATCCATTGCAAGCATTTGTTTTGCACAAAAAACTTTCCTTGGGCCAAAAACCATGTTTTTTTTTGCGTCTGATTTTGGCCCAATGAATGTTTTTCGTGCAAAACAAATGCTTGCAATGGATTTGGAATAATTAAAAACACCTAGTTAGACCCCTAACATGCTACTTAAAGCATATTTTTGGGAGTGATTTCTTCCCTTAAAGTACAGTGTATAGTAAGTGAATGAGACCCAGAATTACCCTAGCTGTCAAATATTTTGCTAGGGATGTTGAATTTCAATCTTTGTTAGATATGTTACTAGACCTTTACGAACACATTGGTGAAGAAATTGTTTGGTAAGGAATTTATTCCCAGGTTTTATAAAAAATTCCCTGACTATTAGTAATTCTTTACCTCTCCGTTTCTCTCAGGTAAAGTCGGGGAAAGCTGACTAAGGACGCCACTGTGTGTTCCTGTGGGCAGATGTGCTTCAGTCCACTACCATCTGTAGAGTGTGCGTGTGTGTGAGTGTGTGCGTGTGTGTGTGTGTGTGTGTGTTTGTGTGTGTGTGTGTGTGTGTGTGTGTGCGTGTGAGGGAAGATGCTGACTTGTGAGGGCAGTTCGGGGGTGCGTCGCTGGTTCACCCTGGCTACGGGTCTGGTGGAGTGCCTGTGTTTTGCCGGGGCGTTGTTCGGATGGGCTTCCCTCGTCTTCGTCCTCAAGACGGAGGGCTACTTCAGTTCGCTGTGTGTCAACACGACAGATGTCAACGGAACACAAGCCATAGGTCAGTGGTTCTCAACCTTTTCAGGCCGCGACCCCCCAGAATAATCATATTTTAACTGGGGACAACCCCACCCCTGACGAGCACTAAGAGTTGAGGCATTACATTTTGTATAACACGGTTCTATTGTGAAAATAGCAGATCTACATGCTCACAACGCCTCGCAAGGCAAGGCGTTGTGAGCATGTAGATCTGCTATTTTCACAATTTCAGACACTAACTAGACCAATGTTTAATTTGTCGTTTTAGAGGTATTAAAAAGTCCTTAAATTGTCACTTTAGAAATGTGCAGACACCCTCTATACACTTAAACATTAGTTTAAGTGTATACACTTAAACATTGGTTTAAGTGTATAGTGTTGGTTTGTTGGGAGAGAAAACAATGTCATACATTAAGTTAATCATCAGGGGACCCCCTGGGAGTCCCGACCCACAGGTAGAGAATCAGTGCTGCTCACTCACTTCCAAGCCCCTATTCCAGTCAAGATCCATGTAGAAGTCAATAATGGTGTTCTCTTTAATGCTTTATTTTGAGCTTTTTTATACTTTAAACTTTGGATTAGGTCACATGATCTTTTCTATTAATATGTTGGATTCATGTTAACGTGTACTTTCAGCTAAACATTTTCAAAACATGCGGACATGAATAACAGCACAGGGATTTAAAGAATCTGCCAAAAGCAAGATTGAAGAAACAGGTCTTGAGCTGTGCTTTAAAGCTATCCACAGAGGCTGCCTGTCTTAGGTGTACTGGGAGTTTAGTCCAAGCCATCTGTCCGTAGAGGCAGAATGCTGCTTCACCGCATTTTATGTCATTGTAGGCACATCGAACAGGTCAGCACTATAAGACCTGAGGGGGGCAGTTTGGAACATATTTTGTCGTTGTCGGGTGGAAACCTTGTACGGTATGTCCAAAACCAAAATGTTTGACAGCTAGGGTAATTCTGGGTCTCATTCACTTACTGTACTCCCAAAAATATGCTTTAAGTGGGATCTGAGGGGTCTAACTAGGTGTTTTTAATCATTCTGAATCCATTGCAAGCATTTGTTTTGCACGTGTGTGCGTGTGTGTGTGTGCCTGGCCTGGCCTGAAAACAGCGCCCCTCCCTTAACATGTGTGGTCATAAAAGGTACTACACCACATGAGGCTACATACAGACCCACAGACCCACCCACATACCCACATACCCACATACCCACCCACATACCTACACACACGGCCACGCTATGGAGACGGTGTGACCACCGCTCAAAAATGTACTAAACTAGTGAAAACAGCCGATCTACAAGCACACAAGTTGTGTGCTTGTAGATCTGCTGTTTTCACTATTTTTGTGCGATGGCTTTGTGTGATGAAGCAGGGCTTTACTTTGCGAAAGAACGCACAAATTTGAAACTTGGAGATACAAGGTTTCTGCCCGACAATGACGATATCTAGGCAGGCTTTCATAGAGGTACTGGCTGCTGCATTTTGAACAAGTTGTAGTCTGTCAGTTGTTTTCTTTGGCAGGGCAGAAAGAAGTGCATTGCAATAAGCCGAGTGTTTTTTTGCATCGTCCCATGACAGATAATCTCTAATTCGCGCAATCTTTGTGGCATGATTAAAGGAGCTATAGTCAACTTTTTCTTGAAAAACGGACGCTAAAATAAAAATAATGTTTCGAAAATATTTTATAAAAAAAGAAAAAAAGCTTCATATATGTTTTTCTATTAAAAAATTACCACAAAATGTGTAAAATAATAATAAAATAATCATTTTGGCCATTGTCAGCCTGACTTTGTTTATATTCCTCTTCTATTCTTTTATATGGATTGATAAGGGATGTAAACAAAGTCGGTCTGACAATGGCCAAAATGATTATTTTATGCTTTTTGTGGTCATTTTTGAATAGAAACACATATATGAAGCGTAATCTTTTTTATACAATATTTTCGAAACATGGGTAAAAAATAAATAAATTAAAAGCAAAAACAAACACACCGGGACAGTTAGCTCCTGATGTCTGTTAATAAGGTCCACTGCTGTCTCCTCTTCACGCCGGTGTCTCTCACCCTCTCTCTCTCTCTCCATAACCATATTTTTATTTTAGCGTCCGTTTTTTAAGAAAAAGTTGACTATAGCTCCTTTAATGTGTGCTCACTAGAACCAATTATGAGAACTTATGTCTAGTCTTCATTTAGTTTGAGAAAGTTCTCCCTCATCCAGCACCCTGGGGGTCCCGGACCCCCTGTTGAAGTAATGAATCATCATTATTAACACTAGTGTTCATTAATCATGTTATGTGTAATATGTGTTCAAACTGGGGCGTGCAGGGATGCCTGCAGACACTGACACTATACCCACACACAGCCACCCGCCCACCATGGCACACACGTGCATGCACGCACTCACACACACACACACACACGCACGCACGCACGCACGCACACACGCACACATACACACACACACACACACACACACACGCACTCCACTCGTCGTCACAAGGGGTGATCATGAGGATGTTTTGGTTCCATTATCAACTCGATGAACAAACCTTTTCATTAGCCAAATCCAGTGGTGGAAAAAGTACTCACATTTTCTACTCAAGTAAAAGTATCAATACTGCATTGAGTGCATTCTAGTAGAAATACTCCGTTAGGGTGCCCTCACACCAAAATACCTAGAGTGGAATCCGCCAATGCATTTCAATGAGAATGGAGCGTTTTTTTGCAGAAATCCTCTACTGGCAAAAAACGCTCCATTCTCATTGAAATGCATTGGTGTATTCCACTCTAGGTATTTTGGTGTGAGGGCACCCTTACAAGTAGAAGTCCAGAATTCAAAATTTACTTGAGTAAAAGTACAAAAGTATTGGCATCAAAATGCACTTAAAAGTGGTAAAAGTAAATGTACAATATGTTTGAAAATAGCAGATCTACAAGATCACAATGCTTGTGAGCTTGTAAATCGGCTATTTTCAAAAGTGGTTTCTGTAGGTTTTATAATATTATAATTTATACCTGCAAAGTAACTAGTAGCTAAAGTTTTCAAATAACTGTGTGGAGTAAAAGTACAATATTTGGATCCGAGATGTATTGTGGAGTAGAAGTAAAAGTATTGGAAATTGGAAATACTCAAGTAAAGTACAATACCTAAAAAAGAATTGTACTTCAGTACATTACTTAAGTAAATGTACTTACTTTACACCACTGCCCAAATCCCAGCACTGTTTTATCTTTTCTACCCCTCTCTCTCTCTCTCTCTCTCTCTCTCTCTCTCTCTCTCTCTCTCTCTCTCTCTCTCTCTCTCTCTCTCTCTCTCTCTCTCAGACTGCAGTGGACAGGATGAGCAGTTCTCGTCGGTCTTCACCATCGCCTCCTTCATGAACAACTTCCTGACCCTTCCTAATGGCTATCTGTTTGACCGCTTCGGCACTACAGTGGCTCGACTCATCGGAATGTGAGTCGGTTGATTGTTTGGCTGGATGGATGGATGGATAGATATTGTCCCATAGCAATAACAGTCACATCACTTTTTTCAGGCCAGGGACCCCTTAGTTGAGAGAGAGATGAAGCAGGTTCATAGATTCCATATAGTTTCATCGTTTGACAGCACAATCATCAGTGTATTTTGGATTCAGTTCAATTTGTGTTTTCAGATATTTAACCACTTGAACCATCAATACTTAATACACTTGACCTTTCACTCTGTACTTAGTCCCCTCTACACCAAACCTCTTTGCCGAAAATAGCCGATCAAGCTCACAACGTCTCGCAGCGCGAGGCGTTGTGAGCGAAACAAATACTTGATCACTAATAAGCCCTTATCAAGTTCTACGGGTGGAAGCCTGTTCAAGATTCATGCCTTTTGGATGAAGCTGTAGAACAAACTGGAGCTGGTCCAAAAGATTGACAGGTGTCTGACGGCCATGACACTGTGAACTGAAATGAGAGTGAAAGAGAACCAGGCCGTGTAGCGACCAGCAGTTATTAACGCAGTGTAGTTACAGACAGTAAGGTCTCTGTCCTCCGCTCTACATCTCTGCATGACTGGTCCTCCTCCCCTCCCTCCTCACTGTCTCTGACTGTTGTGGCTAAGATAATGAGAATGCATACATCTTCTGTATCTGGGACGTGCATAGAATATTAGAGAGGCAGGGGCTGAAATTTCTAAAAGGGCCTATTGGTGAAAATATTGAAAATATACCACACTAAACTAAGCATAAAAACAAAAGGCAATACTGGAGGTGTCTTGTACAGCATGGATTTCTACACAGTGAGGGCAATTCTTTCAACATAAGATGCTGCATTCAAGTTCAGGAGAGTTTGGACAAGGCAATTCTCTTGAATGCTGCCTTCAGGTATGGCATGGAATGGGGGCATTTGCATTTCTTTCAACATAGTAAAAACTGCATTCATGGTCTGGAGAGGACACTTTTTACAGACGGATAAAAGGGCAGGGGCTCAAGCCCCCTTTCATGTCTATGTGTGCATGTGCCAGTGCTGTATAATAAGTTAATCTTTTACGTTTTGCTATATTTTCACTCACAAACACAAATGTTTAGTTATGTTTCCCTTTCTTTCTTCCTCCCCCTTTCTGTTTCTGTCTCTTTTCTCTCTTCATGCCTTTCTATCTCTCTCTCTCTCTCTCTCTCTCTCTCTCTCTCTCTCTCTCTCTCTCTCTCTCTCTCTGGCTCTGTCCTCTATTATGTGATTCCTGTGGTTTTCTTCGAGTCCCATTCAACCCTGTGGGGTTGCCGTGTTTGTGTGTTCACAACAGCAGGCAGCGAGTCTTGGGGATTGGGGAGAAATGGTTTGTAGCTTGTAGCTTGTGCTTGTGCGTGTTTATGCATGTTCATGTGTGCATGTCATCAGTTCGAGTGTGAGCTTAGGTAGCCATGACTGTGCATGCAAGTCGCAAAAACACATTCATATATGACAACTGGACAAGGATAGATAAAATGACTGTGATAACTTCAACCCATTCAGGCATAGAATTATTGAATGCTTTAACCAGTGAAAAATAGCAGATATACAAGCTCACAGCGCGGCACCGAGTGCCGCGCTGCGAGCTTGTAGATCTGCTATTTTTGAAAAAGTCGTGAAATTGTGTGCAAATCTTTGAATATATGTATTTTTAAAGTGAACGTTTGTAACTCAAATTTTGCTTCTGGGTGGTCCCTGGAACTAGATATTTTGATATGGGGGTCCGTGGCCAAATAAATATCATTTTGGGGGTCCTTCACATGAAAAGGTTTGAGAACCACTGACATAGTAGTCTCTCAAGAACAGACTAACTGAGCTCCAGTTAAGTGAAAAGGACCTTTTCTGTTGACGATGGCTGGCCAGATTGCTGGCACAGAAACATAGGGTTTTTCCAAAAATCTTAGAAGGATTCAAAAGACACTTATAGAATCGGGGTCAAAATTCTAATTTTCACGATTTTCCCAAAATAGCAGATCTACAAGCTCGCAGCGCGGCACTCAATGCCGCGCTGTGAGCTTGTATATCTGCTGTTTTTCAATAGTTAAAGCATAAAATAACGATACACAATAATGTGTACCCGTTCTAAATGGGTTGAAAGAACAAGGTCAAAACTCCAAATAGTTCAGCAGAAGGCCACATTCTCCTGAGGTTTCCTGGTTAACAGCTAGGTTGCCAGGCGGAGTGGTCAGTGAGCGAGGAAGCATGTAGCAAAAAGGAAACACAATGAACATGCCTAGGAATGAGACTTTACGAGCCAGGGAACCACACAGAGGGAATGTTTGTGTGAAGACACTGTAGCGAAGGGAGCTCTACTAGGAATGAGGGTTACTGAGACAGTTGCTATGGACCTGCCCTTGAGGTTGATGAAGGAGTATGCAAGACATAGGCTACCCCATCTATGACCTCACCCATCGCTGTAGCATGGCCTACAAGAGTGATTCTTGAATACTAGCAGAAAAAAAGCACAGGAAAGTACATTTCAATACAAGGTCTGCTAAAAGGATTTAAACCCTTGTTTCCATTCTTTGAGGTCCTTCTTTGTACCCAATTGATTGAAAAACAAATAAAAACAAAAGAAGGGTGAGGTGACAGATGGGGCTGGCAAAGAAGGTGACAGACAGGTCAGACAGAAAGGGATCTGCTGCTTTCATTTCCTTGTGGCTGTGTGAATCTTTATTTGTTTGTTTGTGTGTGTGTGTGTGTGTGTGTGTGTGTGTGTGTGTGTGTGTGTGTGTGTGTGTGTGTGTGTGTGTGTGTGTGTGTGTGTGTGTGTGTGTGTGTGCGCGCGCGTGCGCGTGTGCGTGTGCGTGTGCGTGTGTGTGTGTGTGTGTGTGTTGTACTGAAGCTGGGCAGCACTCACAATCGTTTCACATTCCCCATCGGATGGGTGGGGAATGTGTAGCTCTGGTCCATATTAAGCGAACATTTCAAATTTTGCTTCTGGGGGGTCCCTGGAACTAAATGTTTTGAGATGGGAAACCTAGTTTTTCAAAAAACCTTAGAAGGATTTGAAATATTCAAAGACTTGCACAAGTTTTCACAATAAAAAAATATATATTTTTAAAATTATTTTTCAATAGTTAAAGCACAAAATAATGCGTAATAATGCGTTCCCAGTCTAACTGGGTTAAATCCCCTCCCCCTATGAACAACATTCATGGGGGGCCCGCAGTGAATCCTTGTACCCAGGGCCCAGAATTTGGTGCGACACCCCTGGCTTCTCGTCTGTAGTAAAAATTAAAAATACACTTTCGCTACTCACCAAAACAAAAAGATGTTGAAAGCTTACTTTCCTTAATGGGAACACTCTAAAATACACATTTTGGCCAGAAAAGAAAATATTTCACCAGTGAAGTTATCCACTGCGCCCTCTACGCATCTTGTCAATAGAAAATTTCCATTGACCAGATTTTGCCTTCTGGTGAAATATTTTCTTTTCTGGCCAAAACATTTATTTTAGACGTGAGATGGGGAGCTCAGAGTGTTCCCACTGAGGAAAGTAGGCTTTCAACTCTCTAAAACCGTCTTTGTTTTGGTGAGTAGCGAAAGTGTATGTTTTACAGACAAGAGGCTGAGCAGCCTGGTGTGAGAGAGCAAGGGGCTTCGGTCCCATAATGTTAAGAACTCCTTCTAAGGCTATGGACCAGAACTATGGAATGTGTACACACACACACGCACGCACGCACGCACGCACACACACACACACACACACACACACACACACACACACACACACACACACACACACACACACACACACACACACACACACACACACACACACACACACACACACACACACACAATCTCCATTCCCGGACCTAATCTGCGATAACAAACTCCTCTAGTTGTTCCTAAGCCTCATCCATGTGTTTCCACTAAGAGAGGGTGGAGGGGAAATTAAAAAGCCAAGGAGCGCAAAATAGTCAGACCCAGGGAGGTGAGGAGGAAGGCTGAGAGGTGAGACAGAACCCCCTGGCTTGGGAAGGGCCAGGAAAACAGAGTTTTAAAGCAGGCTAAATACTTTCCAGACAGGGTCAAGTAAGCAGCGAGTGCAATGATCAGAGCAGGAGAGGAGAGGTGGCACGGTTCAACCTGCACTTGAACAATGCTAAGCAGATGTTGAGCCACAGATGAGGTTTACAACTTTACATTGTCCTTATACCGGTTTACCCATTTAGAACAGGGTACACATTATTGTGTATCATTATTTTATGCTTTAACTATTGAAAAATAGCAGATATACAAGCTCACAGCGCGGCACCGAGTGCCGCGCTGCGAGCTTGTAGATCTGCTATTTTTGATAAATTGTGAAAATTCGAATTTTGACCCGATTCTATAAGAGTCTTTTGAATCCGCCTAAGATTTTTTGAATAATCTATGTTTCTATGTCAGCAATCTGGCCAGCCATCGTCAAAGAAAAGGTCCTTTTCACTTAACTGGAGCTCAGTTAGTCTGTTCTTGAGAGACTACTATGTCAGTGGTTCTCAAACCTTTTCATGTGACGGACCCCCAAAATGATATGTATTTGGCCACGGACCCTCATCTCAAAATATTTAGTTCCAGGGACCACCCAGAAGCAAAATTTGAGTTACAAACGTTTGCTTTGATAATACATAATATTCAAAGAGTTGCACACATTTTCACGACTTTTTCAAAAATAGCAGATCTACAAGCTCACAGCGCGGCACTCGGTGCCGCGCTGTGAGCTTGTATATCTGTTATTTTTCACTGGTTAAAGCATTCAATGATTCTAGGCCTAAATTTAATGATGGTTTATGATGTTAATCATTCTATTAGTCGTGTTTCTTATACCGGTTTAATGATGTATTTCTATTAATAGTGTTTCTTATTTTCTTCTGTGCTCTCTGTGTATTTCCAATTTCCAGTACTTTCACTTCTACTCCACTACATCTCGGATCCAAATATTGCACTTTTACTCCACTACAATGATTTGAAAACTTTAGTTACTAGTTTCTTTGCAGATATTAAATTATAATATTATAAAACATACATGAACCAATTCAGTCCTATTTTAAACCTAGGCTATTTTCAAACATGTTGCACTTTTACTTTTGGTACTTGTGATGCCAATAATTGTACTCTTTTTTACTTTTACTTGTAACAGAATATTTCTATTTTGCAATTGCAATATTACTTAAAGGAGGACTTCACTCAGTCTGGGTCTCATAGGAGAGCTGTGGGTGGGTCAAATCCTTCTACCGGTGACATCATCATTGGGGAATCCAAGCTAATAGAAACTGCAGGCTTTCCTGAAAAGTTGCAATGTTAAAGTGGAAGCTATTGTTCTCGCGATAATAAAAATCTAATTAAAACATTTTTTTATTATCATTTATTAGGCCCTAAGTATGTTGATTATCTCTCTCTCTCTCTCCCACCAGATTCCTGTACACCCTGGGTACCTTGTTTGTGGCATTCTCAAGTGCAGGTTAGTCCTCCCTCCATCCATAGAGACGCTCACGTTGAACAACTGACAATGAGTTACAGTTGTGGATGGTTGGTCACGTTACCTTTTCTCCCTCAGCCCTTTCCAACCTCCTCTTCCCTGCTCTCTCCTTCGTCGCTGTGGGAGGCATCTTGTTCCTGATCACCAACATGCAGGTATGGTACTGAAGTTGTCAGGCGGCTGCTACCCGTGACTTGTAATAATAGACTAAGCCCCCATGCTCCCCCCACCCTTTTTTTCTGCCTTTGTATTTGATGTCATGCTTTTGAAGCTGATATTATCCTAGATAAAGTACTATGTTCTATCCGTCTGTCTTTCAATGTTATATGAGATACCTAAAGTGAGGTTCCTGTGGAAATAAGTTGAAATAAGTTGTCAATAGTTGACCTTGTACCAGTGATTTGTACTGTCATGAAACTGTACTTTTTTCTATTGAAAACTCCTAATAAATTCTTCAATCAATCAAAAAAAAAAAAAAAAAAAGGCAACTCGTCAGTTGTTGCTTTGCTGCCTTATGCCTCATTCACATACAGAGAAGCCAAGCTAATGGTTTGCTTGGTAATTCAATGTAATCTCTATTCAAACCAGCTTTTAAAATTTCCAAGCTGGAAAAAAAGCTTGGAAATTTTTAAAGCTGGTTTTCATAGAGAATACATTGAATTACCAAGCAAACCATTAGCTTGGCTTCTCTCAGTGTGAATGCAGCATTAAAGGACAGTTCTGTGAGTGCTGGTGTTCTCGTTGAGAATGTTTTTGAAAAAGAACAGTCCCATGACCCATCTTCAGGAAATGTTTTGAGAAAGCCTGCTCTCTGAACTGTCTCTCTCTCTCTGTAGCCTCAGACCCATTACAAGTATTGATCACAAAGCTTCAGGCTATGCTTGTGATCATGTGATGTGATCAAAGAATAATCTGTGCACTCCATTTAATGGAGTGATACAGTATGAGATAGGAATGGAAACACGGCGAACATGCCAAGGAATGAGACTTTATGAGCCAGAAGTCATTTTTGAAGATGGGAGTATAGTCAGGAAGAATTAGCAGAATAACTGTCAAATCTGGGAATAAATTCCTTACCAAACAATTTCTTCACCAATGTGTTCGTAAAGGTGTCTAACATATCTAACAAAGATTGAAATTCAACATACCTAGCAAAATGTTTGACAGCTAGGGTAATTCACTTACTATACACTGTACTATAAGGGAAAAAATCACTCCCAAAAATATGCTTTAAGTGGGGTGTGAGGGGTCTAACTAGGTGTTTTTAATTATTCTGAATCCATTGCAAGCATTTGTTTTGCACGAAAAACATTCTTTGGGCTAAAAACAGACCCAAAAGAACTATGGTTTAGTGATGAGTCATCACTTTTCACAAGGTGTATGGGGTCCATTTTTGGCCCAAAGAATGTTTTTCGTGCAAAACAAATGCTTGCAATGGATTCAGAATAATTAAAAACACCTAGTTAGACCCCTCACACCCCACTTAAAGCATATTTTTGGGAGTGATTTTTTCCCTTATAGTAAGTGAATGAGACCCAGAATTACCCTAGCTGTCAAACATTTTGCTAGGGATGTTGAATTTCAATCTTTGTTAGATATGTTACTAGACACCTTCACGAACACATTGGTGAAGAAATTGTTTGGTAAGGAATTTATTCCCAGGGTTTTATTAAAATTCCCTGACTAGTAGCAAAGGGAGCTGTATGAATAAGGGTTACTGAGACTCTTGCTATGGACCAGCCCTTGAGGTTGGAGAAAGAATGCGTAAGACAGGGCAGGCATTTACAAAGAACATGACAGTCAGTTCAGACAGAATGATGTTTTTGCCCTCATTACCTCTGGCTGTGGGAATCCAGTGGCGTCAGTTCAGCAAAAGCTGGGTATGGCAAAGATGGGAGTCCTCATGGAAAAGAGGCTTTACATTTTGTATAACACGGTACTATTGTGAAAATCGCAGATCTACATGCTCACAACGCCTCGCGCTACGAGGCGTTGTGAGCATGTAGATCGGCTATTTTCACAATGTCTGAAAAAAAACGAGTTTTGTCCGTTTTTTACACTGGTTTCTATGGTTTCTTGGGCTGGATATGGCAGCCTGGAACGGTTGTTCAAGTGCAGCTAAACTTGGCATGTTAGTAAACGTGCCACAATTAACCATAATGCCTTGCACCTGTGCAGCTGACCTGCGGAACCTGGGAATATACCATTCTGTCAAGATGGGGAGAATATAATTATAATACCTTGTTAAAGTGACCATTTTGTTACATTTTGCGTTTGTAGTTATTTTACTGTAATTTACATTGGTGAGGACATGGAAATCTCTCACAATGACCCTGGACAACAACCATGCGAGGACAACATAATAAGCAGCACAGATAGACAAGGAGACATTCATGGATTTATATTTGAAAGTAACTTTTATTTCCCCCCCCTGGACCCAGGGTATGGTAGATGCAAATTTTGAATAAATGTAAGCTTGTAATGAAACATACATTTTGTACTTGCGTCTCTTTATCTGCTTTAGGTTGGGAACCTATTCGGCTCTCATCGCTCCACCATCATCACACTATATAATGGAGCTTTTGACTCTTCCTCAGCAATTTTCCTCGTTATCAAGGTAAAATGTGCATTTAGACACACACACACACACACACACACACACACACACACACACACACACACACACACACACACACACACACACACACACACACACACACACACACACATGCACTCACACATGCGAACACACACACACACACACACACACACACACACTACAATTATGTTATTTAATCACAGACAGCATCCCTCCTGTTCCTCCTCTTTAGTTGCTGGTTGAGTCGGGCGTTTCTCTGCGTGCCTGCTTCCTCTTCCTGTCTGCCTGTGGTGTCATTCACCTGCTCAGGACCTTCATACTGATGCCCAGATCCAGGATTCCCTACCCCTTACCTGACAGCTATACGTATGGGTAAGAGAAACCACGGTACTTTAGTCCAGTGGTTCTCAACCTTTTCAGGCCGCGACCCCCAAAATAACCATATTTTAACTGGGGACCCCCACCCTAACAAGCACTAAGAGTTGAGGCATTACATTTCGTATAACACGGTACTGTTGTGAAAATAGCAGCTATTTTAAAAATTTCTGCCTCTAATATTTGACAATTTGGCCAATGTTTAATTTGTCATTTTAGTTAGTTTAAAGTATTAAAAAGTCATTAAATTGTCACTTTAGATATGTGCATATACCCTCTATACACTTAAACTTTATGTTGGTTTGTTTACTGTTGAGTGAGAAAACAATGTTGCACATTAAGTTAATCATCTGGGGACCCCACAAAATAATTTGCGGACCCCCCTGGGGGTCCCGACCCACAGGTTGAGAACCACTGCTTTAGTCTGTGCAGGATCTCTTTGACACAGTAACATACAGTAACATCCATAGTGTGCATTTAACTGCAAAGAGTCCAGAAAAGTATTTATCATTTTTAAATGATAAATACTGGCTTTCAAGCAGTTTCAAGGGGCACACTTGACCCTTCTCAGGGGCACACCAAAGGTCCCCAGGCACAGTGGTTGAGAAACACTGAACTAGCCCATCTTTGGTGGAGGTGGTATTCCTATATTCTGTCATTGTCAAATTTAGATCCTCCCTAGAAGCTCATGAAGAGAGCAATCCAATTAGAAGAATCGGTACCCAGGTTTCAATCCTGGACATAAAAATTACAGATTTCAGCTTTGAATAAAGGATGTTTGGTGTGTGTATGTAGGGATGGGACGATACGCGATAGTATCGTTTATCGTGATAAAAAACACTCACGATAATCGTATCGTGGAGATTTAATTTATCGTGATTTCGTCCTCCGTCATGCACTGGGATGATCTACAAGCTCACAACGCGTCACAACGTGACGCGTTTGGCAAATGTTCCGCCCCAGGATAGTGGATTTTGATTATCGCAATAATATCATAAACCGCAATTTCTTTTGTCAAAATAATCGTGATATGGCATTTTCATATTGTCCCATCCCTATGTGTCCTATGTGACCTTTGCTCTGCCAGGGTGACCTGTGGAAACACGAAAACCATCAGGCCTGAGCTGGAGGCAGCTAAAGGTCATGTACAGGGTGACGACGCTACAGAGACAGAGGGTACACCCCTCGACAAGGAGAGCCCTCCAAAGAAAGGTATGTATTGTATTGTGTACTGTATACTCAAAAAGGTCTAATTTCAAAGACCACAGATTTTACATGCATTAGGCCCCAAATATGTGTGCATCTCATGCATATATTATTTCTCTGCTGTCGGGCCGAAACCTCCTAACTTCAAAATGTTCATTTTCGGGAAAATGAGCTCAAGTGGAGTTAGGAGGTTTGGACCGAAGGGCTTTTTACTACTTTTCATAGGTTCAATATTATTTTAACCAACATTCAGATGTAAAGGGTGTTCAATAGCCCTGATTTATGCCCAAAAAATCGAAAACCTCAAAAATAAAAAAAAGGGGAACACCACCCATTTTCAATATTGAACTATGTCATTAATATACCTTAGAGGAGTTGTGTGGATATTAAAAAAAGAAGTTCCCCCCCCTTCTGTGTTGCCTAGAACTGGAGGATTGATTTTGGGGTTTGTGATTTGCAATACAAATGAGACAAATGGGTCTTCCCCTTTAAGAGGTTTTGGCCAGACAGTGACGATTTATGACATTATTTTGTTATAATAAAAAGATAAATACTGTATGTAGGATACGAAAAAAGGAATATTTAAATGGGTCCCGTCCCGAACCACTTGTTTGGGAAATGTCGGTATATACCATAGACTGCATAGCAGACTGACTTCTCGACTTTCCTCTGTTCTCTCTCACTTGCATGCGTTCCTTCCCTCCCTGGATGACTGAAGTCTCTCCACCAGAGAAGAGTTTCAGAGAGTGCGCTCTGTCCATGTGTTTCCTGTGGCACCTGCTGTGGCTGTCAGTCATGCAGCTCAGACACTACCTGTTCATCGGCACCCTCAACCCCATGCTGCAGAGACTGACCATGGGAGAGCCCTCACTGGGTAAAAATATAAACACTTTTTTCGCAAAGTAAAGCACTGCTTCATCATACAAGGCCGTCGCACAAAAGTAGTGAAAACAGCCGATCTACAAGCACACAACGCCTCGCACTGCGAGGCGTTGTGTGCTTGTAGATCGGCTGTTTTCACTCGTTTAAATCATTTTTGAAATGATAATTGCAAAACGGTTTTGGACATACAAGGTTTTCACCCGACAATGACGAAATATATAGCTTTAGTTAGTTACTTTGCAGATTCAGATTATTAATACAAAACCTATATTAACCTCTCAAACACTTGTATTTTATACTTCAGCTCATTGATAATTGCTGATCTACAAGCTCACAACACAACACATCACGACATACTGTACTATGAGCTTGTAGATCAACTATTTCTGAAAAATTCACATTGCAGTATTGCAAGTTTTACTTGCTAAAGTAAAGTAAAAAGGTTCTTCTACCACTGCACACAAACACGCAAACATTCTCAATGTAACTGTTGCATAACCCCCTAACAGACCACAAAACATTTCATAGTCATCAATCTTCTTCCCAAATAACTGTGTCTAGAAACACTCCCAGTCTTTTAGCTCAAGACCCAAAAGAGAAATTAGACGTTTTCCCTGGATCCAAATAAACTAGTGAAAATAACAGATCTACAGGCTCACAGTGTGTTGCTTTCCGCTGCGTTGTGAACTCAGTAGGAGCGAGATCATTTAGCGACCTACAACTGGGTTGCAACCTGGTCGGTAGTTTTCACCGACTGGATCGCTAAATCCACCGACTGGGTTGCTAAATCTACCGACTGGGTCGCTAAATCTACCGACTGGGTCGCTAAATCCACCGACTGGGTCGCTAAATCCACCGACTGGGTTGCTAAATCTACCGACTGGGTCGCTAAATCCACCGACTGGGTTGCTAAATCTACCGACTGGGTCGCTAAATCTACCCACTGGGTTGCTAAATCTACCGACTGGGTCGCTAAATCTACCGACTGGGTTGCTAAATCACCGACTGGTTTGCTAAATCTACCGACTGGTCGCTAATACCGACCAGGTCGCTAAATCTACCGACTGGGTTG
>NC_137824.1:3366228-3418476 GCF_963921795.1 Nannobrachium achirus
TCGTGAGAAGCTTGCGCAAAATTAATTGTACCCATTCATCAGCCCTCTTGTATTTCCTTATTTTCCAACTGAAACTGACATAACCGTGTGTGTGTGTGTGTGTGTGTGTGTGTGTGTGTGTGTGTGTGTGTGTGTGTGTGTGTGTGTGTGTGTGTGTGTGTGTGTGTGTGTGTTGCGTGCGCGCTTGTGTGTGTGCGTGTGTGTGTGCGTGTAGTTTCCCGTCCTGTCACTTTGGGAAGCTGTATGGCCTGGCCATGGCTCTGTCTGCTGTGTTCTCCCTGCTGCAGTTCCCCTGTTTCGCTCTGGTTAAAGGAGCTTTGGGAGGTGACCCGCTCTACGTAAGTACATGAATGGACCGCACTGCCCTTTAGTAGTAGTCTTGCATGGCCAGACTGTTGACTCCGCGATTTGGAAATGCTCCCGTCATACAGTCTGGAATAACATTAGAAGAATGATGAGTGAGGGTGCACGGTGGCACAGTGGTTAGCGTTTCACCTCACAGCTAGAAGGTCCTGTGTTCGATTCCCGCCGGGGGATGCTGTGGGTGCTGGGGGCGTGTTCCTCCCTCCGCGTCATCAGCGCCCACACCCTAGGTGGGGTTGGCGATGGGGCCTTTCTGTGTGGAGTTTGCATGTTCTCCCCGTGTCTCCTAGGGTTGATACCCTCACAAAAACATGCAGTAATCCTGGTCTCTATAATGCCAGCCGGGGCGCCTGATGGAGGGGAAAAGAACTGGTTGGAATAACGTGTTCCTTCCACACGCTACGTCCATCCCAGGGAAATCCCCCCTGTCAGGTGAAAAGAAACAACTTGGACTACCCATGCATTGAAGGAAGCATGAGGTCAGTCTGTTGTCTCCCCAGGCGCGGCAGAGGGAGAGGAGAGCCCAGGATTACATAGGCAATTGGCACTGGGTGAAAAATGGGTTGAAAATAAATAAATAAGAAGAACGATGATTAATCGGTTAAAGCGGAAGTTTCCGTCTCACATCGCGCACATTTATCATTAGATAAATAAAAATCATCTAAGCATATTTAGCTTGCGCTGCTTAGCAGAAATGACATTTTAAAATATATTTTTTTGCTCGGAAATGCCAGCTTCCATTACTCACCGTTCAGGAGCTGTATAGTTCCAGACTCTATATAGCATCCGGAGATTGTGGAATAGTTATCTGGCTACGCAAGACTACTTTAGTAGTAATCCTAGAGGAGGATACCACGAGCGTCACAAGCATTTATACCTGACACCTCACCCCACGCTTCCACAAGTGCGCTTAATCACAGCTGGTGGGACTGGGTCAACAGTGCGCACACACACGCGCACACACACACATACAGTATTCAGTCAATTAGTTTTCATCAGATTCACTACACTTCCTTCCACCCTCCTTTCTAGGCAGGGGTGATACTAGAGCAGGGGTCTTCAACAGGGGGTCCGGGACCCCTAGGGGGTCCTCAGAGTCACAACAGGGGGTCCTCCAAACCTTCCAATCCTTTTTATATTAACAACTTGAACCCTAGTGTCCATATTCTGAGAACTGTAGCCAAAAATAGCAGATCTACAAGCTCACTGAGCTTGTAGATCGGCTATTCTCGGCAAATAGGTTTGGTGTAGAGTGGGAAAGGAGCAGACTAAGTACAGAGTGAAAAGTCAAGTTTATTAGGTAATGACGGCTCAAGTGGTTAAATATCTGAAAACACAAACTGACACGAATCCAACATACACTGTGCTGTCAAAAGATGAAACTATATGGAATCTATGAAAAGGTAGTGAGGGTCCCTGTTTCATCTCTCTCTCAACTAAGGGGTCCTTGGCCTGAAAACGTTGAAGACAATTCCTAGAGGGGCCTTGCCTTGCAATGGTTGCCGGAAAGTTTCGGGGACCTTGAGGCCTGCTCAGTCTGCTCGCATTTACTCGTTCTCTCTCTGTCTACCCATACAGGTGAACGTAGCGCTGACGGTGCTCAGCCTGCTGGCGTTCATTCATCCAATCTCTGTCTACCTGTACTGCCGCCGCCTGGCTGACGGGAGAGCCAAAGTCAATGTTTCCTCACTGGCTCCTGGTGAAGGCGATCAATGACAAGGAAAGCCCTGGGGAAATCTCGCTTTTGCGAACGCCCATCATTTCGACCGGAGGGTTAGCGACTCACTCCACGGAGGTTAAGGTTAGGGTGAGGGTTAGAGTCGGGTGTCGAAAACATGACATGTAGTAACAGCGACACGCTCCCGGAAGCCCTGGCAATGGACTGCTTCTTCAACCCCACCATTCTACAATAGGGCATTAACGACTTGTGATTTCTGCAAGTCGACTCGACTGAGTAAAAAGTTGAGTTGGATTCGACTTTATCGTTTGATGACGTCATCACATCACACACGACCCCCCCAATTATTTTGGGGGGTCCCCAGATGATTAACTTAATGTGCAACATTGTTTTCTCACTCAACTGTAAACAAACCCAACAACCCAAGAAGTTTAAGTGTATAGAGGGTATCTGCACATTTCTAAAGTGCCAATTGAAGGACTTTTTAATACCTCTAAAATAGCAAATTAAACATTGTCCAAATTGTCAAATATAGAGGCAGAAATGAAATAGAAAGTATTATTATTTTTCTTTTCAACTTCGACTTTCGACTTTCGACTTTCTCTGGTGGGATTGTCGACTTCGACTTGTCGACTTTTTCGTTAATGCCCTATTCTACAAGCCTTACCTCGTATTCATTTAGTTTGGTAAATGTTGATTCTGTCAACGATATTGTTTAACTGTTCACACATAATGCTTATTGGAAAAGTCTTGTATATTTCTCTACATTTCTCAATATTATTTTCTGCATTTGTCTCATCCACATTCTTTCTTTGCATTTGGCACACTTGTAGCCAATTAACACACTCAGTGGAGGTCAGAAATTATTTTATTTTTTTTGTGAGGTAACATTTTCATTTTGGTAATACATTCCTTGGTATAAACTGGATGTTTTTATGATATAGAATTTCCAACCAGGACAGACAGACATTTATTTTCAGGGTATGTCTGGTTGTTTTATATGTTTTTATTTCTCTGACAGATGTCAGAAATGGACCAGGTCTGTTTAGACTCTCTCCCAAGTGCTTGTGTTATTGCATGTTGGTTGGATTTCCAAGACCCTTTTCTGCACTAACGAATGCTGACTGACTATGCAAATTGACATAGTGCTAATATGCAATAACAGTGAATGTATTTTATATCTGAAATTTCATGTGCTGCTGCTACAATAATTGTATTATAATGCTTCATGTTGCCTCTATAGTCTATCAGTATTTTCTTTTTCTACATTTGAAACCTGCAGAAGTGCAGTTTTATTGTATACATGTACTTTCTTTTAAAGGGAAATACCTTAGAATTAGTTGTTTTTACACAGAAATCAGCACTAGATTTAAGTTTGCATGATTATAATGTGCCATGTCTCAAATGTTACCAGATGTAGTCATGCAGATGTAGTGTTATATTTTTTTTTCTTTCTTTTTTTTTTTTAACAAAGTGGATGGAAATATATTCCGACCTACAGTAAAATGTTGCCAAATTTCAATATAATATATTCAAATGTTGTGAAGTCCCCAGTTAGCACAATGATTGTGGGGGGTGGTGCACTTTCCTCAGTACAGAGCCCATGTTCAGGGTGTCACCCCAAATTCTGGGCCCTGGGTACAAGGATTCACTGCGTTATTTTGTGCTTTAACTATTGAAAAATAGCAGATATACAAGCTCACAGCGCGGCACCGAGTGCCGCGCTGCGAGCTCGTAAACCTATGCTTGTAGACCTATGTTTGTAAGTCAGTGGTGCTCAAACTTTTTCATGTGAAGGACCCCTAGAATGATATGTATTTGACCACGGACCCCCATCTCAAAATATTTAGTTCCAGGGACCACCCAAAAGCAAAATTTGAGTTACAAATGTTCGCTTAAAAATACATATATTCAAAGATTTGCACACATTTTCACGACTTTTCAAAAATAGCAGATCTACAAGCTCGCAGCGCGGCACTCGGTGCCGCGCTGTGAGCTTGTATATCTGCTATTTTTCAATAGCTAAAGTATAAAATAATTCCAGGCCCCTCCACCTTGGGCCCTAGTAACTCAGTCCCACTCCCCCCCCCCCCCCCCTTGTGACGCCCCTGCCCATGGTACACAGAGGTGTGTGGAGCTGAAGAAGGAAGGTGGAATTCACCTCATGCTGCTGGTCTCCAAAACACATGAACATTTCTGTTGTGCCACACACAGACACACACTTCAATTATTACTAATAGGTGCCTGTGAACCTGTGTTTACTGTGCTGCTGTTAGTTCTATAATAATAAAAAAAGAAGTACCTAAAGACTGCTTCATCCTTGTGCTTTTATGGTCGCACTGATGATTATTTATGCTCCATTGTACGCTGAGTCACACTAAAAAAAATATATATATATATAAAAAAAAACATTTTAAACCCATTTTAAAATACAAGACATACAGTAACACGCAAGGAACGCAGCACAGAAAACTCGAAACGCAATACAACAAAACAAAACAAACAAAACATCTGCCCACCCACCAGCACATCTCTGCACAAGTTTTAAATCGTTTATTGTTTACATTTGATTTAGTATGCACACTTGGTCTGAAAATGTTTGTTTGATTGATTGATTGTGTGTTTGTTTGATTGATTGATTGATTGATTGATTAATTGAAGACATTATTAGAAGTTTGCACAGGAAAAGATACAGTTTCAAGGTCAACTAAAAGGATAAGAAAGCTTTTGGACTTGTTTCACATTGAATGACAGACAAATAAAACACTGTACTATGCAGAAAACACGACTGTTTTAAACACGCAAAATAAATGGTATTTATAATAGTAAACAAATTACCATCATATTCTTATGTGGGTGGATACAACTTGATTCATTCAAATATTTAGTGAATGTTGACTGTTAAGGAGGTAGAAATCTCTGAAGATACTCCAATAGACACTGGCAAATGTTTTCTTTGAACTGAATGGGTTCCCAGATTGAGGAGGCAGTGCATGGCCTGTCAGGAGGCCAGAGATAAGGTAGTCAACACTTATCCTAGTAAACACCCACCACCCTCTCATTTTATTTTATTTCATTTCATTTCTTTATATTTGATTGCATTAAATGTAGTTTTTACTCCCTGCATAAAGTATTATTAATGACATTAAATGATGTTCATGTTCTACTAGATGATAAATTTGTTTAGGACTTCCAACGTAAACAAGGCCGAAAGGCCTTATTGGGATGTTCCTTTTTGGACTTGATGTGAAACCGGACTGTGCTGCAATGATTATTGTTTGTACTTGTATGTGGTATTCATTATATGTCCAAATAAAGGATTCAATCAATCAAAAAACGTTAGATGCTGAGCCATGACCTCTGGGAATAGATGTGTGTGCAGTTGTTGACCTTCTGTTTTCTGCAAATGGAATGTCCATGAACTTAGGCCATGGAACAGTGTCTACAGCAAGTTGTTATATCATACACAGCCAATAAAACTAGATGCAGGCACATGAAGCTTGTGTATGTGGTTTGTGTGTGTGTGTGTGTGTGTGTGTGTCTGTGTGTGTGTGTGTGTGTGTGTGTGTGTGTGTGTGTGTGTGTGTGTGTGTGTGTGTGTGTGTGTGTGTGTGTGTGTGTGTGTGTGTGTGTGTGTGTGTGTGTGTGTGCGTACGCATGTCCACATCTACTTACGTCATCAATGATCACCGGTTGTGACTATTTAAAAATGAAAGATTACATGAACAAATGGATGACAGGAATAGAATGTGAGGGTGTTTAGTCGGGGATATAAATATACCAAAAATGATATTTTTGTCTGATTTGGACAGAAGAAATATCTTCATGACACATACTGCTGTTGCTGTATCGACAGCGAGATTAGCAAAGATTAAATGATGAATTGTCTCACGTGTTGAACTTTCCCATCTGCTCTGGTGGGAACTACTGTACACACATACTGTATCCATTCTGCAGGAGGAGAGGGCTTAGATAAGATTATCTTATCTTCACCACTTGATCCCTCACACATGGAGCTGAGATTAATCTGTGAAAATATCAGAACTATAAGATTATAGATACAATATTTTATACATGGGATATTTTTTGGTTAAATGATTTGCAGATGACTATCTGGAAAGTCACTAGGGGTGACTGTCCTATCCAGTCAATTTGGGTTTAAGTGGTTAGTTAAAACAACACATCACATTTTCCCCACTTGACACTCAGCAGTGTTAGCCTGGCATGGCCAGACAAATATCACTGCGTAGATATTGATTGATTGATTGATTGATTGATTGATTGCTTTATTAAAAGTTTGCATAGGAAAAAAGGTACAGGACAGTTCACTGAGCAGTACCAGTTCCAATTCTGCAATGGCATACTCGCTGGTTTCCAGACTACAACGGTGTCACCTTGCTTCACATTGTTAGCTTGAAAATCTGTTATTTTCAGCAAGGGACAACGTCATACGATGGAGTATAAATCAGGATGTATAATACGATCCACAGAGGAGATTGTGTGCACATCTTGTACATGTATCTATTCTAGGCCAGGTGCTGGACATCAAGGATGCCCGTTGGGAACGCATGCACATCCGGTTATGCAATCATGATCGGCATACACCTAGTATGCTAGAGACTACTATAGAACAGGGGTTTTCAAAGTGGGTGACGGGGCACCCTGGGGTGCCGCGACGGCAGTCCAGGGGTGCCGCGAGATCATTTGATAATATTTGGAATTTATTTGGACACAAATATTTAGTATCATTTTAAACTTGAAGTGCACAGTTATTTTCAGTACAGTTCTAACCAAAATGGCTATTATCTCAAAGTTTTCCTCGCAACATAATCACTAGAATATCATTACTGTCAGGCAGAAAGCTCTGTCGCACAAAACTAGTGAAAACAGCCGATCTACAAGCACACAACGCCTCGCGATGCGAGGTGTTGTGTGCTTGTAGATCTGCTGTTTTCACTAGTTTAATACATTTTATAGATGATAAATACAAAACGAACGGTTTTGGACATACAAGGTTTCCACCCGACAACGATGATATGCTGTAAATACTGTATAAGGTGCTGGGAGTGAAAATTATAATGTAGGGGTGCCTCGGATTTAAAAAATATTTATGGGGTGCCCTGAGACAAAAGAAATTGGGAACCCCTGCTATAGACTAGGGCTATATTGACCCTATGCACTGTATTTAATAAACCAGTAAGGCGCCTAAGGGCGAAAAGCGAAGGGCGAGGTCGTGCCATCTGTCTTGGCCATATATTCTGTTAGAGTGGTTCTCCTAACAGGGCATCATCTGTGATACAATCCCTTTTATGCCCATATATGGAGATCCCTAACAGAATCCCTTTTATGCCCATATATGGAGATCCCTGCTCTGAGTATCTGACATCACTGTGATGTCACCTGGTTATGTGTCAGGGGAACCACAGTGAAGACTGTTAAGAGTGGTCCCCCTGACATCACAGTGACAACAGAGCATGATGTCAGAGCGACAAACCCATGGACTATAGACATAGTAAAAAAGTGTAAACGTCCAGACGGCCGCAGACAAGATGTGCCGTTTCTCACAGTAAACTGCAGCCATCAAATGCTTCATTCAAATGCAGATATTGAATGATTGATTGATTGATTGATTGAATACATTAATAACAAGTTTGTTAAAGGACAATCTTTACATAATTGGTCCTCCTCACTAATGCTCAGCATGTTTAGATCTGGGCAGTGGGCAAGTGACAGTGATTCATGTGGTTACACACATACACTGAGAGATGTGAACTAGAGGGTGGTGTTAAAGAGGTGCATGTGTGTGTGTGTGTGTGTGTGTGTGTGTGTGTGTGTGTGTGTGTGTGTGTGTGTGTGTGTGTGTGTGTGTGTGTGTGTGTGTGTGTGTGTGTCCATGTGTTGTAAAGGTTGTCTGAGTCCTTGGATGGGTCACCAATGTGATTTAATGAGCTTGTAAACATGTGGGCTAATGTGTCATCACACACACACACACACACACACACACACACACACACACACACACACACACACACACACACACACACACAGGGTCCTTCCTCCCCCGTACAAGAATCAGTGTTTTTGATAGAATACTTTACCAGTAAGACTACCTAATCGGGAGATAAGCGACCGCCAGGTCGCATGTATGTCGATGATGAGTTGCGAGATGCTGTGTCCTGCTGTGCGTGATTTTAGGAGCAGTGTCCATTAATGTTGTCTGCAAAAAGCAACCTCATGGTGGCGCTAGAAGAGGGGCATGTGAGAAATCAGGGGCGGAGGTTGTGGTTTGCCAGCCAAGGAGTGTGTGTGCAAAGTTTGGCATGGATAGGGGCAACGGTGCCAGAGATAAGAGTAGGGCCAAAAGTGTGACGTGATGGACAGACGGAGGGACTGGCGGAGGGACAGCCGGTGGAGCTTTTCATAGTTTAACCTTTGGAATCACAGCCTTCTAAATCCACCAATAGCAGGCCACTGCCATAGCCAATTATTTATTTTATTTAGAAGGACCACAATGGAAAATGTTTTGTGTGAAATGTGTTCATACAATCAAACAATCAATCAATCAATCAATCAATCAATCAATTAATCATTCAATCAACCAATCAATCAATCAATCAATCAATCAATCAATCAATCAATCAATCAATCAATCAATCAATCAATCAATCAACAAAACAATCAATCAATCAATCATAATCAATCAAACAGGCAGGTAGTGTGTTATTCAACTGTCTGGTTCAGTGGTGCATGGAGGCTGCACTAGATCCGTCTTTATTTGGGTATTAAGCGGGAATAAACTCTGTTTTTAACATAGCTCTATTGGAGGTTTTGGTGTTTAGAAATATAAGGCGAAACAAAAGTGGTGGTAGGTTTTAGCTTTGCATAAAATGTCACGTGTGCCCCCAGGGTGGGATTCTCAATATCTTTTTGGCCCAGGTACCCCCTTATCCTCGCAAATTGATATTTATAAAAATGTTGTAGGCTATCTCTGATCAAAATCTCCTGGGCCTTGCATTCATGTTCCAAGAAGCTGATCTGCACAGAATGAGATATGATGCCAAATGTGTTGTATCTTGTTTGAGTTCCCCCGCATGCATGATGAGTCCATCTTTGGAATCGTGCCGTGCTGCCTGCAGCCCATTAAACTGTGATGGCAAAAGTAGGCTACTCTGCCTACTCACATTCTTTACTCAAGTAAAAGTATCAATACTGCAATGTAGAAATGCTGTTAAGAAGGCCTGTATTCAGGATTTACTTGAGTAAAACTACAAAAGTAGGCTATACTGGTATCAAAATGTAGGCTACTTAAAGTAGGCTACCAAAAGTAAAAATAGTCATTGTGCACAACATGAACGTCCCATTTCACAAGTTCAAAATGTAATGTTTTGCATTGTGAGCTTGTAGATCAGCTATTTTCAAATGGACGGAATGTAGGCTATATAGGGCTGAAGTCGTTCATGTATGTTTTGCAGTCTAATATAATCTAAATCTACAAAGTGTAACTAGTAACTCAAGTTCTAAAATAATTGTAGAGGAGTAGAAGTATAGGCTACAACAAGTGCCTCTGAGATGTAATGGACTGGAGTAGAAGTAAAAGTAGTCTAGTGACAATTGGAAAGACTCCAGTAGGCCTAAAGTAAAAGTAGGCCCAAAACTGCACTTAAGTATAGCCTTCAGTATTTAAGTAAATGTACTTAGATATTTTACAGGGACGTGCAGAGAATGTTAGAGAGGCAGAGGCTGACATTTCTAAAAGGGCCCTTTTGGTGAAGACATCGAAAATAGCATACCTCCAAGCTCACAACTGCGACGCGTTGTGAGCTTGGAGGCCGGCTATTTTCGAAGCTTGGTTTCTACGCAGAGAGGACAATTCTTTCAACATAAGATGCTGCTTTCAATTTCAGGAGAGTTTGGACAGGGCAATTCTCTTGAATGTTGCCTTCGGCTATGGCATAGAAAGAGGACATTTGCATTTCTTTCACCATAGTAACTAAAAACTGCTGGAGAGGGCACTTTTTTTTTTTACAGAAGGATACAAAGGCAGGGGCTCAAGCCCCCTTTGATGTCTATGTGTGCACGTGCCTGCTACTGCACGTAAACCGCCTTTCTTGTCGCTTCCTCCTGTGAACAGCTCATCCTTTGGTCCCTCCAGCCTCTCCTCTCCTCCTCTCCCCCGCCCAACTGCATGGTGTGACGTGTGAGAGATTCCTCCACACTGCCCACCACGGCCGTGGGCAGAGAGTCCATCACGACTATTTAAACGACTCCCGGGAATCCTACCATCACTCACTGTCAGTCTGTCACTGAAGTCACAGCGACTCCTCGCTCACCAGAGCTGATCGCCAGCAGATAGCAGCAAGCAGGCAGCTTCAACGCCGCTCAGGCTAACTCGCTTTCGGCTTTTGGTTCGAGATGGAGACTCGTTGGTCTGTGAGGAACTCTCGGAGCTCCATGATCCGCCACAACTTCAAGAGTGAGTTTTCATTATGTTTCTAACTATGTTTGTGGTGTTGTTAGATATATATATTGTCTTATTGCATAATTTGTTAGATAAAAACACATTTGCACACCATATGAATAGAAGTTATAATCGTGCGTCAGACGGCAACTTTACGCGCGGGCGGTGCGGTGCATTCATTATGGCCCAATGGCCCATTATGTTGCTGAAGCCTACAACACAATGCTAAGTTTAGCTTATAATCTTTAGATATCTTTGTGATCAATGCAGCGGCGTCAGTTCAGCAAAAGCTAAGGTATGGCAACATGACTGGTGTCTTGCACGCGCGCCCTCTACCTTAGCAACAGCACGATTACAATTACATGTTATTATTTCTCCCTGTAGCCAAGGTGTGGCAGTTGCCATAGCTATACCCTAATTGACGCCTCTGGATCAATGTATTATAATAACTTAACACTTACATTCATTTGCATATTCTCCACGTTGGGTAGAAATGTTAAATATGATTAAGAGGCATTACGCACGAGAGTTGGCAGTGGATTTCTTTTTCGCAGGACACCAAAACCACTTGCTGAGCCAGACAGCGATTTATTGGGTTAAATAAGTATTGCTTTACGGTGACAGAGAGGCCCCGGAAAGGTGTCTTTTTCACTTAAATACCCGCGCGTGAAGTGCACCTGCAGATCTCCATGTCAGTTAATGGGCCGAGTTGTAAGAGGTCAGAAGGTGAGCCGCTGGAAAAATCTTGCTCACAGAATGAATGGGAACTCAATTATTATTTCATGCGTGTACTTTTCCCGCGGGAACACCTTTTGTGTTGTTGCTGATATTCGAGCTTTGCCACGGCCCGCGGTGCCTCTGGATTATTCATGAAAAACGAAACCGACCCAGGTCTGGTTACAAATAGTTTGGTTTTACGCGTGTCCTTACATTGAAAACAACTAGGCTAGCCTACCAGGTTAGGTCAAGCCGGGTTGGCACTTGTTATTTGCGTTTTTTGTTTGTTTTTTAAAGTTCTCGGGAGATTGAAACTGTCTTTCCCCCCCAGTTCTGCATTGTTGGCCAACTTGCCATTATGTAAGCTTTGCTGCGACGTGCGATCAGTTACAGTAGACGTGAACGGACGAATGATTCACAATGTAATCTGATGTATAATGCATGAGATCCAGAACAGTGCTCCCAGGCCAGGACCATCAGAAAGTCACACTTCACTGCGATGCTGTGGAGTCATGTGCGTCAGTGCCTCTCTGATCAGACGACAACAAAGCACTGAAAAGCAATATCTTTCTCTGTTCAGGGTCTCCCTCCCTCTGTCTTGTTAACAGATAGCTATATGACTAATTAACACGACAGGTTCCTTCAGATCTTAACCACTTCCAAACAGAGTCCCATTTGGGACATGCCATTATTAGGATACACATACATAAATAAATAAACATTTTCTAAATGAGCAAAAACAGTATCAGATCTCGCAAGATCACAATGCATGGCATTGCTTAGCTCTGGTCCATAGCGTTAGTGGAGTTCTCCCTAACGCTATGTTCCTCTACATCCGTATTCCTTGGCAAAACCGGAAAACCCCGCCGTCTGGTCCGAAAATAACAAAAACTGTTTCGCCCCTCATCAAACCAAAGGTATCAGTAGACAGTTGAAAGCTTACTCTACTTAGTGGACGCGGGCTGAGCCCCCCACCACACGATTAAAATACATTTCTAGGGCAAAATGAAAAATATTCTACCGGATGGAGACTCCATTTCTTCTCGTTTTTCACTATTTGTCGTCGCCATCAAGGTGCCAACTCACTACTGCCGCGCAGGTCAGAGGACCGAATTACACTGAGCATTAGTCTCACTGGGTGTTATTCAACTCTGCGACGTTGGAAGCGCTGTTTCGTAAAAACCTGGAAGAGCGTCTCCATCCGGTGGAATATTTTTCATTTTGCCCTAGAAATGTATTTTAATCGTGTGGTGGGGAGCTCAGACCTCGTCCACTAAGTAGAGTAAGCTTTCAACTGTCCACTGATACCTTTGGTTTGATGAGGGGCGAAACAGTTTTTGTTATTTTTGGACCAGACGGCGGGGTGTTCCGGTTTTGCCAAGGAATACGGAAGTAGAGGAACATAGCGTTAGGGAGAACTCCACTAACGCTATGGACCAGAGCTAGGCATTGCTATACAATGTGAGCTTGCTTGCAGATTGGCTATTTTCGCTATTGATCTTGGGCCAATGAGATCATTTAAACACAGCTTGAGTTTTCCCCATTCCTCATCACGTCAATCCTCTTGTTTTTCATCCCCATATTGCCAAATATGCCATTGGGTTCACCAGGGGCGTCACACCAAATTCTGGGCCCTGGGTACAAGGATTCACTGCGGGCCCACCATTTGAAAAAATGTGAAAATGTGTGCAAGAAACCTATGTTTCCATGTCAGTCGTTCTCAAACTTTTTCATGTGAATGACCCCCAAGATGACATGTATTTGGCCACGGACCCCCATCTCAAAATATCTAGTTCCAGGGACCCCCCCAGAAGCAAAATTTGAGTTACAAATGTTCGCTTAAAAAAACATATATTCAAAGATTTGCACACATTTTCATGACTTTTCAAAAATAGCAGATATACAAGCTCGCAGAGCGGCAGTCGGTGCCGCGCTGTGAGCTTGTATATCTGCTATTTTTCAATAGCTAAAGTCACTAGGGCCCCTCCACCTCGGGCCCTAGTAACTGACGCCCCTGGGGTTCACTAAAGATCTGTCTAATCAAATCCCACCCCTCCATCTTTCCCCCCTGTATCCAGGCAGACTGTCCCTGTGGCTGGTGCTGTGGCTGGTGGTGGTGAAGCCAGGTGGTGCGGGGGCATGCCCCAGGCTGTGCGTATGCTACCCAACACCCATGACGGTCAGCTGCCAGTCTCAGAACTTCACCATAGTGCCGGCCGGTGTGCCCTACGACTCGCAGCGTGTTTTCCTACAGAACAACCGCATCCGGGAGCTCCGCGCCGACTCTTTTGGATTTGAGACACAGGTAGAGGATGGAGGGGAATGGATTGGTTCAAATCTGTTTGATAATGTATCCCAGTGGTCCTCAACCTTTCCATATTTTAACAGGGGACCCCCACCCTGACGAGCACTAAGAGTTGAGGCATTACATTTTGTATAACATGGTTCTATTGTGTGTATATGTGTTCTATTGCATGTAGATCGTCTATTTTCACAATATCTGCCTCTAATATTTGACAATTTGGCAAATGTTTAATTTGTCATTTTAGAGGTATTAAAAAGTTCTTAAATTGTCACTTTAGAAATGTGTAGATACCCTCTATACCAGTGTTTCTCAACCACTGTGCCTGGGGACCTTTGGTGTGCCCCTGAGAAGGGTAAAGTGTGCCCCTTGAAACTGCTTGAAAGCCAATCATTTAAACTAGTGAAAACAGCCGATCTACAAGCTTGTAGATCTGCTGTTTTCGCTACTGTTGTGCGACAGCCTTGTATGATGAAGCAGCTTTGCGAAGAAACGTACAAATACAAGGTTTCTTCCCGACAGTGACAATATTTACACCCCCGTATTATGTTGGTGTGCCCAATGGATTCTTGGGACATGAAAAGTGTGCCCATGCAGAAAAAAGGTTGAGAAACACTGCTCTATGTACACTTAAACCTTATGTTGGTTTGTTTACTGTTGAGGGAGAAAACAACGTTGCACATTAAGTCAATCATCTGGGGACCCCCCAAAATAATTTGGCGACCCCCCTGGGGGTCCCGACCCAGGAGTCGCTCTCCAACATGTCGCCACTCCGAAATTGACTTCTTATTGTCGGAGTGGCAACACTTCCATAGGGGTTAAGTTTAGGGTTAGGGTTAGAGATAGGGTTAGTGTCGGAATGGAGACATGTCGGAAAGGAGACATGTCGGAGTGGCGGGGTGTAACCTCCCGACCCACAAGGTTGAGAAACACTGATGTATCCAACCATTCTTTGTTTTGTGTGTGCATTTGGACGGTGTGTCTGCTGTGGGCTCATGTTTGTTTGTGTGTCTGTTAGAGTAGAGTTACTTAAACCGAGTCAATTTGTCCCTTTCCTTGTTCTCCCCCCCCCCCCCTACTTCCGCTGTTTTCTATACCTCTCTTGACTAGTTTCACCATCTCCCTTCGTTGCCTTCCCTCACCCGTGTGCAGGTGCTGTGGTTGTACGGTAACAACATCTCGTGGATCGAGGCGGGGGCCTTCAGTAACCTCAGGGTGCTGGAAGAGCTGGACCTGGGGGACAACCCTTCGTTGCACAGCCTGGAAGGTGGAGCCTTCAGGGGTCTGGAGAAGCTGCAGAGCTTGCACATGCACCGCTGCAAGCTGGCCACTCTCCCCCACGATCTCTTCCACAAGCTGTATAGCCTGCAGTTCCTCTACCTGCAGGTACAAAGCACACACACATGGGCGTCACAAGGGGGGGGGCTTAATTATTTTATACTTTAGCTATTGAGAAATAGCAGATATACAAGCTCACAGCACGGCAACGAGTGCCGCGCTGCGAGCTTGCAGATCTGCTATTTTTTAAAAGTTGTGAAAATGTGTGCAAATCTTTTAATATATGTATTTTTTAAGCGAACATTTGTAACTCCGATTTTGCTTCTGGGGGGGGGGGGGTCCCTGGAACTAAATATTTTGAGATGGGGGTCCGTGGCCAAATACATATCATTTTGGGGTTCCTTGACATGAAAGCGTTTGAGCACCACTGACATGGAAACATAGGTTTTGGTTCTTGCACAAATTTTCAAAAATAGCAGATCTACAAGCTTGCAGCGCGGCACTCGGTGCCGCGCTGTGAGCTTGTATATCTGATATTTTAGTTAGTAGTTAAAGCACAAAATAATGTGTAATAATGCGTTCATGGGGGCCCGCAGTGAATCCTTGTACCCAATATTGTATAGTTATGCATGTGCATTTGGGGGGACCGGAAACCATTCGATTCCCAAGCCGCCACTCTACCTCCTGAGCCACTGCTGTCCCTTTTGCACATTGACGCTCAATTCAGATTCCAACATTCTGTAGTGTTTCTACACTTTTCCCAGTGAAACGAACCAGGCGATGCTACAACTGATTATGTTAGGAGATCCCAAGCACAATTTCTGCCATCACCCCAGCACTAATTCCTTCCACCTTGCTTTTATATCATACATGGGCAACTGGCGGCCCGGGGGCCACATGCGGCCCCCACCTTCACATAATGCGGCCCGCAGGTTAATACCGGAATACTGAATATATTACTGATTTCAGCTGTTATAATTCCAAACATGACCTGCTTTAATTCCTTCAGTCTATATAGTATAGTTAGTATAGTAGTATTAAAATGTATTTTTTATATCCAACATACTTGTATTTAAGTTCATAAAGTTAACATGAGTTTGAAATTAAATCAAAATGTTACATTTCAGGATTCCAATTAAGAAATAACAAAAAATTATCCAAGATTCCAATTCAAAAGAAGCAAAAATAGCCGATCTACAAGCTCAAAACGCATCGCAGTGTGATGCGTTTTGAGCTTGTAGATCGTCTATTTTTGCTTCTTTTGTATGAGATACTAGAATGACAAAGTAGGACCTAGCAATATGCATTGTGGCCCTTTGGAGTGAAGGTGGACATAATAGAGGCCCTCACCATCATCAAAGTTGCCCATCCCTGTTTTATATGGTACTAAATCTTTCTATGCTTTCACCATGCTCAGGAGAACCAACTCCACTTCCTGCAAGATGACCTGTTCTCAGATCTGGTCAACCTGACTCATCTCTTCCTGCATGGAAACCGCATCCGCGCGCTGTCTGAGAATGTGTTCCGAGGCCTGGTCAACCTGGACCGCCTCCTACTCCATGAAAACCGCATCAGGCAGGTCAACCGCCGGGCCTTTCGGGACCTGGGCCGGCTGACCATCCTCTACCTGTTCAACAACGCCCTGGCCGAGCTGCCGGGGCAGGCCATGACGGACACGCAGGTAGGGGTGGGCGGCATTCACCAAATATTAGAATATTTGAATATCAAAGTCACTATTCAACGTTGTTCACCAAAGTCGAATATTCGCTTTTTTTTGTTGTTTTTTTGTTTTTGTTTTATCTTTATAAAATATATAGTTTATGAAGCTTGGCTAGATAGGAAGTCATAAGAATGATGTGTCAATGCCCCTGGTGGATGAATTTGTTAATGCTCTATACCAGGGGTTCTCAAACCTTTTTAGACTGTGACCCCCAAAATAAACATATTTGAACTGGGGACCCCCACCCTGACAAGCACTTGGAATTGTAGGTATTACTTTTAATGTGACTCTGTTCCGCAGATAAATATTGTTTTACTTTGAGGTCGAATAATTCGAATACTAAAAATCACTATTCGTGAATCGTGAATGCCCTAGTGGGCGATGGTGATGAATATCGTTGAGATGATACAATGTCTCCACGATATTCCTTTTCAGATGTATTGTATATATCGTGATACAATTGAGGGAGCCTTGTAAAAAAATCCCGTTTAATCGTTAATAAAGAGATTCATTGCAGAATTCAATTCAAACCTGCATTTTGGTCTAAATCAGTAGTTCTCAAACTTTAAAATGTCAAGGTCTCCACTTAACTCTGACAGTATACAAATGAAACCAAATGGACCCTGTCAGAGTTACATACTTGTAAAGTTCAATTTAGACCTCGCAAAAGGAACCCAGAGAGTCTAGTTTTTGTCAAGTAACTTTAAAAATAACCATAAAAACCAACGTGAAAAAGAATCGTGAATAAAATCGTGTATCGTGATACAGCTTGGGAAAATATCGTGATATTGTATTTTTTCCATATCGCCCATCCTTACACCCAGGGCATCCAGTTCCTCCGTCTCAACGGCAACCCCTGGTCCTGTGGCTGCGAGGCCCAGCCCCTGTGGGAGTGGTTCCGCAAAGCGCGCATCTCCTCCTCCGAGCTGGTGTGCACCTCGCCGTCTCCGCGCCGCGGCCAGGACCTCCGCTTCCTCCGGGAGATGGACTTCGCCCTCTGCCCCGTGCCGGACCCCGGCTCCCTGGCCGGGAGCACCACCACCACCTTCAGCACCAAGACCCGCTGGTGGTACTCCAAGAACAAGCCGGCCGCCGCCTCCAAGTCCATGTACCAGAAGAGCTCGGAGACCGTCAAAGCCTTCCCCTTCACCTCGGTCAAGCCCAAGCTCCCCCCCGGCATCCCGGCTGTCACCTCCTTCTCCTCCTCCAAGTACGAGCTCTCGGACGAGGAGGTGGCCCTGCCTAAGCTGGACCAGGAAGAGTACTGGACCAACTACGGCAACGAAGACGCCACCAACCGCTGCTTTGAACTCGAGTGCCCGCCGGGCTACGACAACCCGGACTTCCCTTCTTCGTCTTCCTCCCTTTACGTCCCGTCTCTCCTCTCCCTTCTCTCCTTCTCCGTAGTAACATTCTCCCTCCATCTCTTCTTTGGCTGAATCTTTCTACACGTTTGTTTCTCCTCTAACGTTCTACCTGTTCTTTCCTTCCTCTGAAAAAAGCAAACCTGGATCTGATTCCATTCGGTCCCCCCCCCCCGTTCCCCTGCCCCTTGAGGTGTAGTTGCCGCTATACTGATGCAGGAGACAGTGGGGATGAACTCCAAGGCAAGGAGTTCAGCCAAGGTGCAGTGCAGAGACAGGGCTTGAGGAGAAAGGTGGCTGCTGCTGGATTAGGACACACCTAATAGGATTTGATCAACCGATAACATTCTGTCAACTTGATAGATGTGGACAGGTACCAAGCAGCCACCATGAGAGCGCTCTGTGACTTGCAGCAAAACAAAACCTTACACCACATGATATACTAAACGCACGCACGCACGCACGCACGGGGAGGCTCTCTCCATTCCGACATGTCGCCACTCCGAAATTGACTTCTTATTGTCGGAGTGGCGACACTCCCATGGGCCTAAGGTTTAGGGTTAGAGATAGGGTTAGTGTCGGAATGGAGACATGTTGGAAAGGAGACATGTCGGAGTGGAGAGATGCACTCGCACGCACGCACGCACGCACGCTAGGGCATTAACGACTTGTGATTCTTGCAAGTCGACTTGACTCAGTAAAAAGTTGAGTTGAAGTCGGCTTTATCGTTTGATGGCGTCATCACATCACACACAACCCCCCAATTATTTTGGGGGGTCCCCAGATGATTAACTTAACGTGAAACATTGTTTTCTCCCTCAACTGTAAACAAAAAAACATAAAGTTTAAGGACTTTTTAATACCTCTAAAATGACAAATTAAACATTGTCCAAATTGTCAAATATATAGAGGCAGAAATTGTGAAAATAGCAGATCTACATGCTCACAACGCCTCGTGTTAAAGTATTATTATTATTATTATTTTTTTCAACTTCGACTTTCTCTGGTGGGAGTGGACTTGAAGTGTAATGAAGTCGACTGAGTCGGCTTGTCAACTTTTGCGTTAATGCCCTAACACACGCACACACACACACGCACACAGACACACACACAAACACAACACAAATATTTTCTAACACCATACCAACTGTGGGAGCAGGAAACAATGCAGGCATTGTGATCTGCTTTTTACATAATATGCCTATTTTCTATACCAGCTAGCGCTGCACTATACAATTTCTAACCACAGAATTTATTGTGCTGTTCTTATTTCTCACTTTCAACATCTATTAATGTCTTCATTTTTGAACAGTTAATCAATGAAACTGTGATATTTCTAATATACCGGTAGTCTAAGACTATATAAAGTTGCCAGAATAATGAGAGAGATAATTCAACATCTTGAGACAACAGAGAAGACCGTACTGAGATGACAAAGCATAAAATATACAATACAAAATGGAGTGTAAAATGAACCAGAGAGTGAGATGTGAGAAATCTTTGGAGGGAGGACAAATCTGTCACAGCGCCATGTGACTAGAGGGTCAAACCTAGAGAACCATCATGAGAGTATCATGGGTGTTGGGTCTGCAGCCAGCACTGGCAGGTCACAGTACCAACACCATGGGCACAGAACAACACTCTCCTCTCTACCATTCCAGGTTTTTCCAACATTTCAGATTCAATCATCCCCAACCAAGGCATGCCAGCAAACTATTAAACCTGTAGATATCACACACCATAACTGTACATAGTAATGCTATTTAGGTTTGTGTATGAAGCCCAGGCCAGTGTCATTCAGTTATGGTAGTGTCTAGTTAGGTATGTGAAGACTGAATCCCTGAGTGTTGTGGGTGAGTGTGGGTGGATGTGAGAGAAAGGACTACTTTTGGCAAAAACATATCAAACTGCATCAAGTTCTAAACCATCTTTTTCTACTTGAGTGCATCAGTATATTTGTCTCTGTTTTACCTCCGTCCCTCTGTCTTTGTTTGTCTCTCTGTCTCCTGTTTGTGTAACATATGATGGATACTAAATAAGTAGGGCAGTATTGTGTGTGTGTGTGTGTGTGTGTGTGTGTGTGTGTGTGTGTGTGTGTGTGTGTGTGTGTGTGTGTGTGTGTGTGTGTGTGTGTGTATGTGTGTGTGTGTGTGTGGGTGGGTGTCAACTGTCAACTACCCAAACCCAAGCTCTGACTGTGAATTTGAGAAAGATACTGGGACACTGTTAGATCCTTTCATTTTCGATGGAAAGCTTTGTATAGACATTTGGTCTGTTTATTAACATCTTGATAATAAAAACAAAGGTGAATGTGAGTTTCTTTGTTGTTTCACTGTTTGCTTTCATCAAACATGGCACAAGTCAGACCTTTATAGTGGTCTTGGGTTTAAACAACCCTATAACTCTATGAACCCCCTCCCCCCACACACACACACGAAAACAGTCTCTTTCTTTTCTTTGTTTGCCTCCGATCGTCACACACATGCAGATACACTATATGTATTGTAGAATATCTTAGATTATAGAAAAATACCAGGAAGAAATATTTTAGGGAAATTATTAGCAGCCAGTCAACAACATTGAAATAAATCAGCCATGTGAAATAGAATAACATAGAATAACATAATACATGACACTTTGTTAACCTTGTAATGGAACGCTACACCTTTCACCAAAAAACACCACCAAACATGTCAATTTCGTTTTTTCTTTTGTTTCACTACAGTTACACTGAAGCAGCCATGGAATCACTAGTGTGTGCATATGTGCGTTTGATTGGGGGCACAAAGCCAGTCAATGCCAGTTTGCAGTAGCCAATCACTCTAGTACAGGGGTCTTCAACAGGGGGTCCGGGACCCCTAGGGGGTCCTCAGAGTTACTAAAGAGGGTCCTTCAAATCTTTGTGTGATAGAAACCTTTTTTCTCCTTTTTTATATTAAGCACTTGAACCCTAACGTCTATATTCTGAGAACTTTAGCCAAAAATAGCAGATCTGCAAGTAGATCGGCTATTTTCGGCAAATACATTTGATGTAGAGGGGAACACAGTTCTGTACTAAATACAGAGTGAAAGGTCAAGTTTATTGTATTGATGACGGTCCGTTCAAGTGGTTACATATCTGATAACAAATTGACATGAATCCAAAATACACTGATTGTGCTGTCAAACGATGAAACTATATGGAATCTGGGGGTCCCTGCTTCATCTCTTTCTCAGCTAAGGGGCCCTTGGCCTGAAAACGTTGAAGACCCCTGCTCTAGTAGTGCATTTTCTTTCTGAAATATGGGCAGAAGTTAGAAGTGCTGGAGTTATAATGAACTGACCGTCTCTGACAAATACCTCAGTAGGTCAGTTCACTTTTTCTTTTCAGACCATGTGAGAAGGTCATCACCGGTAAACATTTGGTAACAACTTCACCAAATTGAAAAAATCTCACTTCACCATCAGGTAAGAGATAATTATCACTTAATTTAGAGCAGTGATGGCTGAGTGGTTAGTGTCCATACCTAAAACCCCAGAGACCCCAGAGATCGCAGGTACGATTCCCCACTCCAGCTATCACTGCTCCCCCCCTCGCGCTCCTTGTGGGCTGCACTGGGTTAAGCTGAAAAAAAAAGCAGCTGGGTAGGGCTGCAATACCCGAATTTCCCTCGCAGGAGGAGTAGGTAACTATCACTATCAATTATATTGAAGCATATAATAGGGCATTAACGACTTGTGACTTTTTCAAGTCGACTCGACTTTATCGTTTGACGACGTCTTCACATCACACACGTCCCCCCAATTATTTTGGGGGTTCCCCAGATGATTAACTTAATGTGAAACATTGCTTTCTCACTCAACTGTAAACAAACCAACATAAAGTTTAAGTGGGTATCTTCACTTTTCTAAAGTTCCAATTTAAGGACTTTTTTAATACCTCTAAAATGGCAAATAAAAATTGTCCAAATTGTCAAATATATAGAGGCAGAAATTGCGAAAATAGCCGATCTACATGCTCACAACGCCTCGCGATGCGAGGCGTTGTGAGCATGTAGATCTGCTATTTTCACAATAGAAAGTATTTCTTTTTTTTTCAACTTCGACTTTCAACTTTCTCTGGTGGGAGTCGACTTGTGTAATGAAGTCGACTGAGTCGACTTGTCGACTTTTTCGTTAATGCCCTAGGATATAATCACATAAGTGGAATGTGATTAGGCTTTGGGACATGGGTGACTGCCTGGGTGAACATATGACACCACCAGCTCAGTGTGGCCTTGTGGTTAGAGTGTCTGCGCTCACGCTCTGAGACTGGGAGGTTGGGGATTCAATCCCTGCCAAGTCATACCAAAGCCTATAAAATGGAATACACATCACAATGCCTCCGTACTAGGCACTCGGCAGCATGAAGGGTTGGATTGGGATCGAGTCCCTGTGACATACTAGCATCATGTTCAGGGGGTGTGCTGTACATGTACATCAAGCTGCCTTGTCCTACAGAATAGGGCATTAACGAAAAAGTCGACAAGTCGACTCAGTCGACTTCATTACACAAGTCGACTCCCACCAGAGAAAGTCGAAAGTCGAAAATACTTTCTATTGTGAAAATAGCAGATCTACATGCTCACAATGAGCATGTAGATCGACTGTTTTCACAATTTCTGCCTCTATATATTTGACAATTTGGACAATGTTTAATTTGTCATTTTAGAGGTATTAAAACGTCCTTAAATTGGCACTTTAGAAATGTGAAGATACCCTCTGTACGTAAACTTTATGTTGGTTTGTTTACAGTTGAGTGAGAAAACAATGTTTCACATCAAGCTGATCATCTGGGGACCCCCAAAAAATAATTGGGGGGTCGTGTGTGATGTGATGGCGTCACCGAATGATAAAGTCGACTTCAACTCAACTTTTTACTGAGTCGAGTCGACTTGCGAAAATCACAAGTCGTTATAATGCCCTGCTGTACATGTACACCAAGCTGCCTTGCCCTACAGAACTGAACTGTGTGCCACATGGGGATATTGAAGGATGGGGGAACATGATTCAGACGGGGCAGGCTGGGGTGACCACCGGGTGAAAATGTGACAATCTGTCAACACGCCCCCTCACCAGATCCACTCTCACCACCATGATGATTATGATGCACATACATACACACAGTACACACATTCATAAAAATCACACCTAGTGTAAAGTGAGCAGTGCTATTTATGTGTTAATTTCATCAACTGTCGTGCTAGCCAATCGCACCCCAATCCTAGACACATTTTTTATTTTGTCTGAAAAGGTTCATGAATGCATGCATACGTAGACAGGGCCCTTGAACATATACAGTATGATATTGAAGCTCTTAGAATAATTATCACGTATCAGTCTATGGCACAATGTTCTCAAATCACAGGAACATTCATATGGCCGCCCACATCTTTCAAGACCCAATCTGTCTGCAGTCTGCTCTGCAGTCTGTCTGGTTTGCACAACTAAGTATAGAAACAATAAAAATACTTTTAGGTTGCTCGGTGGGTGAAGAGGGTACATCTGCCTGATGGTCGATGTGCCCCATTCGGATTTACTCATCTAAAAATACGACAGAGCAGACTGCAGACAGATTGGGTCTTGAGAGACCCATGTTTTTGGAACAAAATGCCTCCAAATCATGATTCCAGCGCCAGATTACAGTGAAAGGCCAAAGAAAACATGAGGCATTGGACTATTATAGCGCCAGCAGGAGGCCACAATAACATACCTGACCTGGCGGAGACCTGTGCTCGGAAGAGCACTGCTTCGAGTTGAAAATGTGACTGCCAGGCCGATTGGGAGTGGGATATGGATTTTGTGTCCTGTAATTACTGTCTGTGATAAGAAATATTTGCGCTCAAATAAAAATAAAATAAAAAAGTGTACTCAAAAACAATATTCTGTTAACATGTCATACCCAACATCCTCCAGTTTGTAAGCCAAGGTTAGAATCTATGCAAATAAATGTGTCTCTAGGCTTTAGCGGTGCAGAATGACGCACTTCTGAGACAAAGTACGGCTCCAGTGGCTCTGAAAAGGCCACCAAGTGCATTATTGTCTCCCTGGATTTGACCTAGTTTCATATCTACAAATATGAAACGAATTCAATCGCTGCAAGTCATACCAAAGACTATAGAAATGGTAAACATGTCACAACTCACAATGCCTCCCTACTAGGCAGCATGAAGGGTTGGATTGGGATCGAGTCCCTGTGACATACTAGCATCTTGTCCAGGGACATCAAGCTGCCTTGCCCTGCGGAACTGAACTAAGTGCCACATGGCTCGGGGTATATTGAAGGATGGGTCATTTTCTCAAGAACAGAGAGCTGCGACAAAACAGAGATGGCGCTGTTTTCCCTTTTCTTTGATTTGAATATGGCTAGCCAGATTGAAGGATGGGTGACCACCCGGGTGAAAATGTGACAATTTGTCAACACGCCCCCTCACCAGAACCTTCTCACCATCATGATGATTATGATGCACATATAGATACACACATTCATAAAAGTCACTCCTAGTGTAGAGTGAGCGGTGTTATTTATGAGTTAATTTCATCAAGTGTCCTGCTAGCCAATCACAGTACGTCCCGTGAAGCTTGACCAATGGGACCCTATAGCACATGACAAACTTTGAGACGTTTGTGCTAAGATGTATAGCCTCGTAAACCAATCAGAAGGCAGGAGGAGTCAGCAGGGGGTCAATTGGGTATGGCAGGGGTATGCAGCTGGTTTCTTATTTCAAGCCTTCCTTGATAAATTAAACATACATTTCTGGGCCTATTATAAAGCTGAGGGGTATTGTTGAACCAACATTACAAAACAGGTCCTGTCGCTCTTAACATTCTTAGTGTCATGTCATCTATCTCAACAGGATTGTTGCCTGGTTTCCTAGGGCTTTCCCTTCCCTTTATGCCCATATGGAGATCCTTGATCTGAGTATCTGACATCACTGTGATGTCACCTGTTTATGCCTATATATGGAGATCCCTGCTCTTAGTATATGACATCACTGCAATGTCACCTGTGATGTCACGGTGATGTGTCAGGGGAACCACAGTGTCAGGTGTTACACGTATACATACGGACAAGCTGTGACAGTTCTCATAGTAAACTTGCTCCCTACGGTCGCAATGAATGCATGCATAAGTAGACAGGGCCCTTGAAAATATACGTATGATATTGGACCTCTTAGAATCATTATCACTTCTACAATGTTCTCAAATCACAGGGACATTTATATGGCCACCGAGCAACCTAAAAGTGAGCCAAGACCAAAGACTTTCTATTACCTGTATTTCTATACTTAAGTTGTGCAAACCAGACAGCCCTCTGCACACCTCAGCCAAGACTGTTAAGACACATGTCTCAACAGAAAGTCGAAGCGTGACCAATTCAACTGCACCGTCATTAATTCATGCCAGCATCTCTGTCCATATCTGGATTATAAAGGGGACCTTCGTCTTTCTTCATTTTTTCATGTCTAGGAACAAAAATAACAGCCCATTAGCAGAGACCAGCAGCAGAGCTCACGTCGTCTTTGATGTGTTTGTCATCACACAGCACTGCGCCCACTCTTTCTGATTGTACTCCAACATCTTCCCTCTCAGGGGCATGCAGAGAATGTTAGAGAGGCACGGGCTGACATTTCTAAAAGGGCCTTTTGGTGAAAATATTGAAAATAGCAGACCTCCAAGCTCACAACGTGTCGTTGTGAGCGTGGAGGCTATTTTCGATGCTTGATTTGCATTCACGTACATGGCAATTCTCTTGAATGCTGAAAAAACGTCATGTCCTAGTATGAGCGAATAGTGACGGCGATCAACGTCACTTGATATGTTCGGCCATTTTTACCCGACAACAAGGAAAGCGATGAGACTCGGAGAAGTTTGAATAAACGCTAATTTATTGGAAACATATAACACATGCCAACGAGTGGACAGGACGGTGGAAGAGTGTTTGGACAATGCGGTGAGCACCTTATAAATTGATTTGTACATGTTTTGAGCCGAAAATGGACGCTAGGGCTCAACCAGCAAGAGCGTTCTGACTCCCCTTTATAACTCTTGAAGAGAGTGAACGTCCCAATATAAACTACCTCTACAAGAGTTATGATTTATGGCTAGAAAGAGGGCATTTGCATTTCTTTCATCATAGTGAAAACTGCATTCAGGGCTCCATAGGGGAGGGCACTTTTTACAGACGGATAAAAGGGCAGGGGCTCGAGCCCCCTTTGATGTCTGTGTGTGCACGTGCCTGTTCCCTCTGCACTGTTGTGTCTCCTTTTTTCTCCTCCTTTGTGTCTGTCTTTGATGCTGTCACAGTGTCTTTGTCTGTACACCGGCATTGTCCCCCACCCCACCTCTATCTCTCTCTCTCTCTCTCTCTCCATCTTCTCTCCATCCCTCTCCCGCAGATGGCTGATGTGTTTGTCTTGGCCAAGACTGTGAGTCGGCTTGTGTGCGAGTTGGCGTGTTCGTTTTGTGTGTCACTGACGTCCTTGTTCACACGCAACGCACGCGTCTCATTCACAGCAGGGCCCCAACCCACTGGACCCAGACTCACTGCCTGACGTCAGTGGTAGCTACTGCTGCTGCCACAGACCTTTCAGGATGATTAGATGGATTCATTACCTCTTACCAGGTGGAACGTAACTAAGTATATTTACTCAAGTGCTGCTCTTGATTTTGAAATGCTTTTACTCCACTTGAGTATTTCCATTTTTCTTTTTTTTTATTTATTCAGTGCAAAAAAATCCAACATAATAATACATGTTATATACTTTCCCAGTGCACTTTTTTTTCAAGCTGCCGACAGACAGTCCAGTATTTTAATTCTTCAATACGTTATACATGTACGTCTGCTCCACTACATCTCAAAGGAAAATATTGCACTTTTTACGCCACTTGATTGAAAGGAAATGTAAAAGCAGAAAGATCTTAACCACAGACATTCCATAGATTTAAACAATTTTACACATTTTCAAGTTTCAAGTTCAGAGCATGTACACGCTCACTTTTAATCATTCAAAAGAACAGATCTGGACAGTCAGACTGGAACTGAACATTTTTCAACTGTTGGGCATACCTTACGTATTACATTCCTATTGAACGAATGTCTTTTTCATCACCGATGCAACTACTTTTCTCATTGTCCAGGCATTGGGTAACATGAGTCTGCAGGCCAAAGAACTGCTGCCCCTGATGACTGACCAAGAGGGGGAGTGAGGGGGAGAGAGCCAGATGGCCCCAATATTCTCTGGCAAGTATGCATGCATGCATGTGTGCACTAGTATTAGCAGACAAACACACAGGGCAGGAGCCTGATGTATAAATGCAAGACTGTTCTACTTCTGAGCCTTGGAAAGGTTTATCCTGCACAGGAAAATCCAGAGAACTAAAGTGCAGGGACGTGCTGGGCCCCTGATTCAGCCTGGGAAAAAGAGTTGTAGAGGCCCTCATTGCGTGCTATAGAGAGAGATCTCTCTCTATAGCGCTGCTGCTACTCAAAGATTTGCCATTTCAGACCATGACAAGTGACAAGCCTGCAGTGGGCCAATTACATGAGTTATATTTCGTCATTGTCGGGTGGAAACCTTGTATGTCCAAAACCATTTTAAAAATGATTTAAACTAGTGAAAGCAGCCGATCTACAAGCACACAACGCCTCGCACCGCGAGGCGTTGTGCTTGTAGATCGGCTGTTTTCACTACTTTTGTGCGACAGCCTTGTATGATGAAGCAGGGCTTTGCTTTGCGAAAAAATGTACAAATTTGAAACTTGGAGATACGAGGTTTCTGCCCGACAGTGACGATTTACTTTGTTGGCCGCCCAGACCCCAAAATGGAACTGAAGGCCGTCATTTTATTTTCATTTTTTTCCTAATGGCCGGCCTGGACCGACCGGGAATGAACCGGCCGTTCGGGAGTTGTCCCGCTTTTCCCAATGGCCAGCACGTCCCTGCTCAAGTGTCACAGACAACGTGTGTGTGACACGTTGTGTGTGCAGGCGTGCACACATATTCACGTGTGCACATGGGCGTGAGTGCTTGCAGGCATGTGCAGAATTAATCAATAGGAGGAGGATGGTGAAGCAAGGAGGAAGCAGGTGGCAGGAATCTCCAGGGCCCATTCTAAAAACACAGAAGGATGAAGGGAGGTGAAGAGGGTACATCTGCCGGGTGGTCGAGGTGCCCCATTCGGATTTACTCGTCTATAAATACAACAGAGCAGACTGCAGACAGATTGGGTCTTGAGCAGTGGCGTCAGTTCAGCAAAAGCTAGGGTATGGCAAAGATGGGAGTCCTCATGGAAAAGAGGCATTACATTTTGTATAACACGGTTCTATTGTGAAAATAGCAGATCTTCATGCTCACAACGCCTCGCTGCATGTAGATCGGCTATTATCACAATGTCTGAAAAAAACTTTTTTTCCCAGTTTTTTTACACAGGTTTCTACGGTTTATTGGCCTGGAATGGTTGTTCAAGTGCAACTAAACTTAGCATGTTAGTAAACGTGCTACAATTAACAATAATGCATTGCACCTGTGCAGCTGACCTGCGGAACCTGGGAATATACCATGTTGTCAAGCTGGGAAGAATACAAGTCTGGAGAATATAATCATAATACCTTGTTAAAGTGACCATTTTGTTAAATTTTGCATTTGTAGTTATTTTACTGTAATTTAACAACATAATAACCAGCGCAGATAGACAAAGAGACATTCAAGGATTTATATTTAAAAGTAACTTTTATTTCCCCCCCTGGACCCAGGTTATGGCAGCTGCATACCCCTGCCATACCCAATTGACGCCCCTGGTCTTGAGAGATGTGAGGTAGAGGCGTGGGTGTGTGTACTGTATGTGCATGCGTGCATGTGTGTGTGCGCGTGCACATCGTGCACGTGTACAGCTGGGTGGTATACATACTGGTTTTGCCTGTCTGAGATTGTGTGGCCAAGGCGGAGAGAATAAAATGAATGCGTATGAATCAGTCACACCGCCTCACTCTGTTCGTTTGCATAAACGGAAGTGGTGGTGACGTTCTCAGTCTATTTATTCTGCTTATTGTAAATGTGACTGCCAGGCCAATTGGGAGTGGGATGTGGATTTTGTGTCCTGTAATTACTGTCTGCAATAAGAAATATTTGCTCTCTTGATCCCTGCCTGCTATAAATTAATAATTTCTCTTTATTTTCTGGCCAGGTCCCTGCCTATTTTAACCTATTTTTAAACATGCAATCGTTCTGCGGTTTAAAAAAAAAAGTCAAGCTTGGATGCTTCGTTACCAAGTAGCTATCGGCCCATCTCCAAGCTAACCTTTATGTATCTTGTATCTGTTTTAACTGAACACCAACTTTATGATAAATTCCAGTCTCGGTTTCCGCAAACAATATTCCACGGAGACTGCTCTTTTAAGAGTTTCCAATGTTCTACTGATGTCTGCCGACTCTGGTAGATGCTCCATTCTGGTGTTACTGGACCTCAGTGTGGCTTTCGACACTGTGGATTACAGTATTATTGTGACCGTAGGGAGCATTTACTACCAAAACCTCCACGGGCTGTCCGTCCGTCTGTCACACACGTCACACACGTCACACTTTTGCCCTGCTCATATCTCCACAACCGTTGCCCCCATCCATGCCAAATTTTGCACACACACTCCTTACCTGCCAAACTACAACCTCCAAGGACCCCCGGAGCTCCAGGGACCCCCAGGTCCCTGGGGGACCCCCAGGTGTAAAAAATGACCAAATGTGCAAAAATGACCAAATGACCACCCCAACGGGGCTGCTCACGGAGAATTCCTGGGGACCACCCACTCCTGGTGCTCCAGAACGGATGCAAAAGTGGTGGCGCCCCCAGTGGAGGACCCCCTCCACTGCAGCTCACATAAAATGCCGTAACTCCGGCTAGGAGCGTCCGGGAGAGTACCTATTCGTACCTATTTGTCCACCAAGGCAACGCGGAGACCCCACCCCTCATTTCTCACATGGCCCTCTTCTAGCGCCACCTTCAGGCCGATTTCTAAAACACATTTTTGGACACTGCTCCTACAGTTTTTGCCCTAAAATCACGCAAATCCGCTACACAGTATGTCTACACTCATCCCATCAACATGAATCTGTCCCATATAGCGCCACCTTCAGGCCGATTTTTAAAAACACATTTTTGGACACTGCTCCTACAGATTTTGCCCTAAAATCACGAAAATCACTACACAGTATGTCACAGTACTCATGTCATCAACATGGATCAGGAAGATTTTGGAAAAACAATTTTTTGCCCTATTTGTGGAGATAAGCGACCTACGGTGCTTCATAGGTGACAGTGACAGAATAGACTAGCTATACACACACATACATGGTGTCATTGCGACCATAGGTCGCATTTACTATCAAAACCTCCACCGGCTGTCCGTCCGTCCGTCCGTCCGTCTGTCACACGTCACACGTCACACTTTTGCCCTGCTCATATCTCCACAACCGTTGCCCCCATCCATGCCAAATTTTGCACACACACTCCTTACCTGCCAAACTACAACCTCCAAGGACCCCCGGAGCTCCAGGGACCCCCAGGTCCCTGGGGGACCCCCAGGTGTAAAAAATGACCAAATGTGCAAAAATGACCAAATGACCTGCTCACGGGGAATTCCTGGGGACCACCCACTCCTGGTGCTCCAGAACGGATGCAAAAGTGGTGGCGCCCCCAGTGGAGGACCCCCTCCACTGCAGCTCACATAAAATGCCGTAACTCCGGCTAGGAGCGTCCGGGAGAGCCGGGGCCGGTACCTATTCGTCCGCCAAGGCAACGCGGAGACCCCACCCCTCATTTCTCACATGGCCCTCTTCTAGCACCACCTTCAGGCCGATTTCTAAAACACATTTTTGGACACTGCTCCTACAGTTTTTGCCCTAAAATCACGCAAATCGCTACACAGTATGTCTACACTCATCCCATCAACATGAATCTGTCCCATATAGCGCCACCTTCAGGCCGATTTTTAAAAACACATTTTTGGACACTGCTCCTACAGATTTTGCCCTAAAATCACGAAAATCAATGAATTGTATTGTGATATGTCACAGTACTCATGTCATCAACATGGATCAGGAAGATTTTGGAAAAACAATTTTTTGCCCTATTTGTGGAGATAAGCGACCGTAGGTCGCTTATCTCCCGATTAGGGAGTCTTACTGGTGATAAACAGGCTAGGTCTGGGATCCCTAGGGGGTCCTCATAGTTACTACAAGGGGTCCTCCAAACCTTTGAGTGATAGAAAGTTTTTTCCCTTTTTTTTATATTAACCACTTGAACCCTAGTCTCCGTATTCTGACAACTTTAGCCAAAAATAGCAGTGAGCTTGTAGATCAGCTATATTCGGCAAAGAGGTTTGGTGCAGAGGGGAAAAAGAGCAGACTAAGGACAGAGTGAAAGGTCAGGTTCAGTATTGACGGTTCAAGTGGTTAAATATCTGAAAACACAAATTAACATGAATCCAAAATACACTGATGATTGTGCTGTCAAACAATGAAACTATATGGAATCTATGAACAGGTTGTGGGGGTCCCTGCTTCATCTCTCTCTCAACTAAGGGGTCCTTGGCCTGAAAACGTTGAAGACCCCTGGGCCAAGGGAATAGGTATAGGTATCACAGGGAGTGCCCTTGACTGGTAGATGTTTTTCTGTAGTAGTAGGCCCTCATGTGTCTAAGTCCTTCCCCCTTACATGTGGGGTCCCCCAGGGCTCGGTACTTGGTCCGATTTTACTTGCATTATATTTGCTCGGACTCCTTATATAAATTATTTTAAAGGCATCTCCTACCACTTTTATGGATGATATTCAGCTGCTCTTTTAACCCTGACTGCCCTGGTGATTTTAACTCTAATTTTACTACTATCAAAACCTCCACCGGCTGTCTGTCAGTCTGTCAGTCAGTCAGTCTGTCCGTCACGTCACGTCACACTTTTCCCCTACTCATATCTCCGCCACGGTTGCCCCGATCCATGCCAAACTTTTTACACACACACTCCTTGGCTGTCAAACCACAACCTCACCCCTCATTTCTACATGGCCCTCTTCTAACGCCACCATGAGGCAAATTCTTGCAAAACACATTTTTGGACACTGCTCCTACAGATTTTGCCCTAAAATCACGCAAAGCGGTACACAGTATCTCTACAGTCATGTCATCAACATGTATCTGTCCCATCTAGCGCCACCATCAGGCCGATTTGAGCAAAACACATTTTTCGACACTGCTCCTACAGATTTTGCCCTAAAATCACGCAAAGCGGTACACAGTATCTCTACAGTCATGTCATCAACATGCATCTGTCCCATTTCCCATATTCCCTACTGATTGCCTACCATTGCCTTCTAAAGTTTGTGTATGCGACCTGACGGTCGCTTATCTCCCGATTAGGGAGTCTTATTGTTTTAAATGAGTGTCTGTCTGCCATTAAGGCCTGGCTAGCAAGCAATTTCCTCCAACTGAATGAAGCTAAAATCGAGGTACTTATTGTGGCCTCTGATGGTGTTGCAGCCAGGGTGGCTGGCTGTGGCTCCGTTGGGTCCCTCAAAAATAACATAAGCTCCAACATCAGGAACCTTGGGGTACATTTTAATCAGGCCATGAACCTCGATTCGCACATAAAATCGGTAACCTGCATCTGTTTTTTCCACCCTAACCCTAACCCTTTTTATTGCGAAACTTCGGTCGATTGTTTCTCATTCGAACCTAGAAATGATTATCCATGCCTTCGTTTCCTCCCGCCATCCATAGACTGCCTTCAAATCATCCAAAACACTGCAGCAAGACTGGTAACTAGGTCCAGCAGCCGCCCACACTAGCACGCCACACCGCCCACTTGTGCCAGGTTTTCCACTACAAGGACGTGGGTAGAGTGGTGTGAAAGTGGTACTAAACGTGGTACTAAAAAGTATCCAATCTAGAGTAGGTCTGAGCTAGGCCAAACAGGGCCAAACAGTTCATAATGACTGATCACTCACTGACTTTTCATTTAGACCACCAGGATATAGTTGTAATACATGATAATAGATTCTATTGTGTTATAACCACTATCATAATCTATTATAGTGCATTATAATTATCATAGTAATACATTAATACTTTATAGTGTATTATAATCACAGTTATAATTATAGTGTATTATAATTTAGGATGGTTGTAATAGGGTTGTTGATAATGTATTTTGTATTATAATCACAGTTAAAAGGGTCCATGTGTTTCTTACCGATAGGGGTACTTTTGTGTAATGGAAAATGTAGTTATTTTTATGTGGTGCGGTGCGGTGTGTTGTAGTGTGGTGTGGTGCTAAAGCTGCAGTCGAAAAGGGGCTTTTCAGAGCCCTGCATGGCCAAGCACCTGAATATCTGACAGACCTGCTAGAACCATATGTGCCCAGCAGGACCTAAGGTCAGCTGACCAGGGTCTACTGGTCATTCCTCGAACCAGGTTAATCACCAGGTGATAGAGCCTTTCAGTCTGTAGCGCCCTAGACTTTGGAATGCCCTTCCGCGTGGCCTGAGAGCTGCAGAGTCTGTGGATATTTTTAAGAATCTGCTAAAAACACTACTGTTTCAGCATGCTTTTGGGGAAAGTTATTGAGCTTCTCCTCTAGGTGTGAAATGTATCTGCTGTTTTGTTTTTCTGAGATGCATTGTACAGTCTGTGTTTTGTTCTGTTTCTTTTAGTTTTTCGGTTGTATGTAAAGCACTTTGTGAATTCTCTCATGTGATAAGTGCTATACAAATACAATTTACTGACTTACTTTACTTACTCTCAAATGAAAATAAAATAAAAAGCGTACTCAAACACACTCTTCTGTTAAGCTTTCATAGTGTCATACCAGTGGCATCAGTTCAGAAAAAGCTAAGGTATGGCAACATTCGCGCACGTGCAAGACACCAGTCATGTTACCATACCTTAGCAACAGGCATGATACATTTATTTACCGGTATTTAAGAAGTACATTCTACTTCCCTCCCGTTTCTATGGTTTCTTGGGCTGGATATGGCAGCCAACGGTTATCAAGTGCAGCTAGACTTGGCATGTTAGTAAACGCGCCACAATTAACAATAATGCATTGCACCTGTGCAGCTGACCTGTGGGACCTTGGATTAATATACCATTCTGTCAAGTGTGGAGAATATAATTATAATACCTTGTTAAAGTGACCATTTTGTTACATTTTGTATTTGTAGTTATTTTACTGTAATTTAACAACATAATAACCAGAACAGATAGACAAAGAGAGATTCATGGATTTATATTTAAAAGTAACTTTTATTTTCCCCCCTGGACCCAGGGTATGGCAGCTGCATATTCCCCCCACCATCCTCCATCTTGTAAGCTGGGGTTAATACAAATAACTATGCAAATAACCGAGGAAAACAACACAGCATCACATACTGAAGGACTCCTGATTGGCGAACCCTGTGGCTCTGGCCCGCTGTTCTTCTGCTTACATAGCGGATCTAAGCAACATTGCTAGGGGAAAATGGCTCCCAAAATGTGTCTAGGCTTTAGCGGGGCAGAATGACGCACATCTGAGACAAAGTATGGCTCCAGTGGCTCTGAAAAGCCCACCAAGTGCATTATTATATTTTGTCTCCGTGGATGTGACCTACTGACCTAGTTGGCTAGTTTCATATCTACAAATATGTAACAAAACCTTGCCTGAGCCATTTGGTCAGATAAGGCATGTAAAAGTGTTCTTGGGCTATAGGGTATGTGATTATCTACATTACAGTATGTAACTTCCAAACTTTCTCGCATTTCGTATTCCACTGAAAAGTGTACAGTAAAGTGAACCAGCAGAATGTATGTTAAAGCTATACTGTGTAAGTTCAACTAGTGGTCAGTAGCGGTATTGCTTTTTTCGGCCGTTTTTCGGCCGGAGTCGTCGCGGACCACCGCCGCGGACCACCGGAGCGGCGCCGCAAACCACCGCGACCGATAGTAATCCGTGGAGGGGTAGAACGCATGGTAGAACGTAATTTTCTGGCCAGGATTTGTGGATTAAGAGGTTAAAATCCTTCACCATGGTAAACACTGTAGCCAAGCGGAGGCGCTTCCTGGAGACCAGAGCAGATAAGCTGTGATTGGCCGGTAGTGTACCATGTGTGCATGATCGGCGATGTGATTGGGCAACGTATACACAACGTATACAGATGATGCAGATTACGTCATTTTGGCGCGAAATCCGGTCCACGGCCAGGATCATAGAAAACATATAAAGAGAAGGCTTCAGAAGCTGAAAATAACGGAGTGGGTGCGATTTAACAGTTAGGACAATTTTAAGATTTGTTTTATAAAAAAAGTTACATGGTACAACTTTAACCCAGTTCTTGATTGTGAACTCGTTATGGCTGTGTCAGAGTGACGTCAGAGGTCTGCCCGCCGGCTCGCCCTCCTATTAGTACATTTTAATATAGGATTAGGTATATTGTATTACATCTGGCAATTCTTGTATTTGTAACACAGGTATACAAGTCATCAAAACAACTTGACTGACAACACAGAAAGGAGGGAGGTATAGTAGCTGTAGTTGCCCCCATCACCCATGGTTGGTCCAACTAATTTACATATACAAACGATATAAATGACATAACAGCCCTAGCTAAATCATTAGAGCATGCTCTGTGCTACATCTGTGCAAAATCTGGCGCTTTTAGACTAACTAGCCCTTACCCGTTCAAAGATATGAGCTCCGAAATGATGTGCAGTGTGTGGGTTATGGGATGTGCACTGTGCACACAGTATATGAGGGATGGAAAGTAACTTTAACTGGTGCTTGCATGCTAATATGTAGGAGCATCAATGTAAGAAATACCCGTTCCATTTAACGGCTACAGAGATACTGTGTACCGATCTGCATGATTTTTTGACAACATCTGTAACAGGGCCAGAACCCACACACACACTCCCCCCCCCCCCGTGTGTGTGTGTGTGTGTGTGTGTGTGTGTGTGGGTTTGTGTGTGATTGTGCATGGCCTGAACAACAGCGCCCCTCCCTTAACATGTGTGGTCACAAAAGGTACTGTAGGCTAAATAGATATAGATACAGCATAAAAATGCTAATATACAGCATACGATTTGTGAAAGTGACAAACGGGCTTCACAGTTATGTCAGGTGTGTTCATATGCTAATGGTGATGCGATTTCAGATCAATTGCTCCAGCCACTGAGGAGAAACGCTGTGACAGACACTCACTCACTCACTCACTCACTCACTCACTCACTCACTCAGACAGACATTCGCAAAATGTGCCAACGGTGATGCAATTGTAGTCCTAGAGCGGCCATATTTTGGGTCAAACACAGGTGTTTCAATTGTTTGATTGCATAGAACTAATGCTCTACTCCAATCAGAACACCTGTGTAAGGCTGTGTTGACCCAAGAAATGGCCGCTCTAGAACTACATATTGGCACACCCTATTAGCACAAAATGACCATGTTATCTCCCTAACGCCCCAGACTACAAGGCAAAGTCCTCTCCCACTCACTAACCCATTTCTGATCCTTGTTTTGGGATGGCAAGTATTTAGGACCTTTCTGGTTGGTGCAGCAGTCACACCCATGTCTGAACAGTCTGGTACTGACTGCTGGATGGTCGTCTGTGACGTAAAACCCACCTGGCTGAGTGTATCGTGCTCAGTTGGGCTGTTGACGTGATTGAGCACACAGCACACAGACTGTGCCCAATGTGGGATGCTGACAAATGTGTCTCTCTAGTCATGGCGACACTGAAAAGCTTGTGTCACTGCCCATATGGAAGCAGAGCATTTGAATATCTATACTACTGCTCCCCATTGTTCAAGTAGATCCAATTCGATGATGCACTCGTCCTGGATGTCAGCCAACCAAAACTCTTTAATGATATGATATGATATGGTACTTTATTGTCAGTTCACACTGAAATTTGTCTTGTGACACAGCAGCCATGTATGCAAAAAAATATACAATACATTAGTAATTGGCCAACATTATTTGGAACAGTCCTTGGCCTTGCATATTATGTCCTTGCTCTCGTGTTACAGTTTAATCTACATCGCTGTTAGCTCCTCTCGGAACCACTCGCTCCGCGGCTATGCCGCTCCGAGATGTGGTTCCTGCTCACAGCATGCCCAAATGAGGTTTCTCCGGGGGTAGTTCGCCAGGTTATCAACCGCTCTTACCGTCACTAAGCGCTGTATCCAAAAGGCAATGGTCCTATACCCGTCTCTTGCATGTGTTGAAACAATACTTTAAACACTCTCATTTTGTCAGCCAGCTCCATGTTTTCCCAGTGAAATGTTACGGAAGCAGTCACGTGACTCATCATGAATCTGTGTTGCAGAACTTGCAGCCACCAAGCGGTCGGAGCAAGAAATGGCCACAGACTGACAAAAAAACACAGAACTGGCTGACAAAACAAGCGTGTTTAAAGTATTGTTTCAACACAACGCTTGGATTACCCTCCGCTAAAAAGTAGAGACGGGTATAGGACCATTGCTTTTTGGATACAACACTTAGTGACGGTAAGAGCGGTTGATAACCTGGCGAACTACCCCGGAGAAACCTCATTTGGGCATGCTGTGAGCAGGAACCACATCTCGGAGCGGCATAGCCGTTAGCGACTGGTTCCGAAAGGAGCTACATCGTTGTGGATGAACACACAGTGCATTGTTGCTGCAAGCAGTAATGAACCTCTGTTGATATGGGCCTGGAACATTCTATCTTGCATTGGCCTATCTTTAAAGTTGGTGTCACCTGAGAGGGAGACACAATGATGATATACCTGTAGGCCTAATGGCAAATGGTGCAAAAAGGCGCTTTACAGAGATAGTGCATTACATTCATCCCAACACACACATTCATATACAGATGGCGGAGGTAACCATGCTCATCAGGAGCATAGGGGTTCAGTGTCTTGCTCATGGACACTTCGAAAGTAACCCGGGAGCCCGGGATCGAACTGGGAACCTTCCGGTTGCCCAACGCCCCTCCATGTCCCTAATGTATATATTGTAAAGGGCTGGCTTCATTAAATAAAGGAAGAAAATATAGGCTACCACCCATGTTCACTCTTAGTTCCATACATCACGTATTGTGTGGAGATATGGGGTAACGCCTATAAACAAATACCAACCCTATTTTTCTACTGCAGAAGAGAGCTATAAGAATAATAAATAGATCTGATTACTATGAACCAACTAATAAACTATTTATTAAATATAATATCATGAAATTCTATGACATAGTTGATCAGAAAACAGTCTTATTAGCATTCAAAGCACAGCTTAAATCACTGCCATTCTGCATTCAGAAATTGAAACCCTATATAAAGGGGCAATTCTCACCAGGGAAGAGAGCATTCCTCGACTCAGACCTTATCGCCAGGATCAACTAAGCTTATCATCACATCCAACCATCTTAAGATACTCAGCTAGTGGGGAATGTAATAAAATTCATTCTATTCTATTCATTCATTCTATTCAATTCAAAAGCTAGTAATAAAATTACTGGACTATATTGTTTTATAATGATTTTAACCTTGAACCGAAATAAATACCATTCATTCATTCATTCGTTCGTTCATTCATTCATTCATTCATTCATTCATTCAAATCATATAGCCTACAGTATGCTGTATTATTTCCAACCATTTTTCAAAGCATGTGCCAACATCTTTCTTTCTTTCTTTCTTTCTTTCTTTCTTTCTTTCTTTCGTGGACAGTGGACAGAGAGGAAACCCCACTCAAGATTAGTGAGCTGTAAAGTTGCAATGAGAGAAACACCCACAATGCAACTTATTTAGTTCCACATACAGACCGATACTGACCCAAAGTATATTGAAGTAGTTTCCTCCGAGGTGGAAAGTCTGGTGATGCGAGGTTACATAATGAAGTATAAAGCCACTAACAAGAATGGTTTCGTCCACCTCCCTGCTCCATCCCTCGAGCCGAGATTTGGTACAGTCCAGAAGCGCGCTAAAGTTTTATAACATCATGGCGTCTGGAGGAGGTAGGTGATGGAAAATACGGTATATTTAAAGAAACAAATAGTTTATGTTATCTCTGGAGACGTAAAGGTTGCCGAAGATATTCTTCCAGTTGCAGATTTCCAAGGAAGCAATCAAATTAGGAAGCGATCGGTTTTGTAGTACAAGTAGGCTATACATGTATACTACTGTACAATACATGTTGTTTTGAATCCAAGTTTTAACACTAAACAAGGCGCTAACTCGTTCTCCTGCTATACCATCAACATGTGGAACGCCCTTCCACAAGCCCTAAAGGAGAGCAAATCCCTAGCCTCCTTCAAAATTGGTATGAAAAGTCACCTTCAGACAGCAGCTACCCGTGACTTGTAAATAGACTAAGCCCCCATGCTCCCCCCCCCCCCTTTTCTTTGTATTCTGCCTTTTGTATTTGATGTTATGCTTTTGAAACTGATATTATCCTAGATAAAGTACTATGTTCTATCCGTCTGTCTTTCAATGTTATATGAGATACTTAAAGTGTGGTTCCTGTGGAAATAAGCCTCGGCTTTCTAGGATCTCCTTTTAGTTGACCTTGTACCAGTGATTTGTACTGTCATGAAACTGTACTTTTTTCTATTGCAAACTTCTAATAAATTCTTCAATCAATCAGTCTCACGGTTGTCTGCATGCGCTTGAAACGTTCAATGTGTAAAGACTGAGTTAGTTAGACCTGATACTAGCCCTGAATACAGGACGGTCTGACCGTCCTGTATTCAGGGCTAGACCTGATACATGACATCAAACATATCATTTTCCAAAAGTCTGTCTGTCTGTAACAGCGTTTCTCCTCAGTGGCTGGAGCAATTGATCTGAAATCGCATCACCATTAGCATATGAACACACCTGACATAACTGTGAAGCCCGTTTGTCACTTTCACAAATCGTATGCTGTATTTTCATGGTATCTGTCTGTCTGTCTGAGTGTCTGAAACAGCGGGGGGGTGTTGGCTGGCCCTCTTCCAGATGTTGTCATGTAGATCGGTACACAGTATCTCTGTAGCCTTTAAACGAAACGGGTCTTTCTTACATTGATGCTCCTACATATTATCATGCAAGCACCAGAAAGTTACTTTCCATCCCTCATATACTGTGTGCACAGTGCACACCCCATAACCCACACACTGCACATAATTTCGGAGCTCATATCTTTGAACGGGAAAGGACTATATATTATAATTATGCCAGTCTTGACTTGCCAGATCGCCTTATGTCAAATACTAATATCATTGCGACCGTAGGACGCAGTTTACTGTCAGAACCGGCACAGCTTGTCCATATTACGTGTAACGCCTGACACACACATCACTGTGACATCACAGTAATTTCAGATACTCAGAGCAGGGATATATTATATATGGGCATAAACAGGTGACATCACAGTGGTGTGGCTGCTTCAGACAGGGATCTCCATATAGGCTATGCTATGGGCATAAAAGGTATTGTATTGTGGTGTCATGGGAACCACTCTATGCCCATTTATTGAGATCCCTGATGTCATCAATATTAAGCCCATATCTAACAGGACTTCATATCCATATATGGGGAACTGGTCCGATATACATCACTGGCCAGACAGCCAAGACATGGCTAGTATAATAAATGGGGAATTCAGGTGTCATAGCAGCAACACTACACAGGATGGGTATATAGGTTAGAACCAAAACAAGATAAGAATACATTTTTACTTACATTTAATGCAAATTGTGCAATTATCCAAAATGTCAGAGCTTTGCAACACTTTGTACTGATGTTGATGTTTACATTCTGTATTACAGACAGTCTATTTTGGTTCTAAATGTCACATAATGCAGGAGGCAGCGGGATGTTGCGTTATTGAAGACGAGCGCTTCCAAAGTTCAATACGTAGGAAAAAGAACATGGCTGCTCGGATTTATTGACAGAAAGTAACTCATAGCATGTCTATGGTGGGTTTTTATAAAACAAACACTTTGCAGATAGAAAGAGAATAATTAAAGCTTTCCGTAAGTTTGACGTTTAATACAATCAGATAGCAAAACAACTGTTTTGATGCATTGGCTGCATAGGTATTGCAACTTATTCAACATATTAAAAAGAAAATCTAGTGTTGCAATTTGCGGCTACCCATTTGGCTAATGGTTGATTAACTAAACTTCACATTGTTTTTTTTTGTTTTTGTTTCACATCGGTAGACCTCAGTTTGTACATTTTAAATTTTTTTTAGATCAGTATTTCTTATGTCGACCTTATGCATCAATGATCTAACTGTAGTTCTCTAACAACTTCATTGTGTGTTGGTTAGGTCGTCGTGGAGTGAAGCGCAAGGCAGAGGAGAAAGTGGTTGAAGAGGAGAAAAGGGGGAAAGATGAAGTGACTGAGAATGACTCTGAAGGCCAGAGAGTGGTCATTGAACACTGGTGAGTAAAGGCCAGACCGCACCAATGCAACTAGTCGCAACTCCTTGAAACAAAACAGTTTTAAGGCCATTCCACACCAACGCAACTCTAGGGCATTAACGACTTGTGATTTTTGCAAGTCGACTCGACTCAGTAAAAAGTTGAGTTGAAGTCGACTTTATCGTATGATGACGTCATCACATCACACGACCCCCCAATTATTTTGGGGGGTCCCCAGATGATTAATTAACGTGCAAAATTGTTTTCTCACTCCACTGTAAACAAACCAACATAAAGTTTGAGTGTATAGACTAGACCAGTGTTTCTCAAATGGGGGTACGTGTACCCCTAGGGGTACGCAGAGGTACTGCAGGGGGTACTCCAGAAAATCCCCCCAAAAAATAAAACCAAATTATGGTACTAGACAACTGGGATTTGTTTGAATGATGTTTGAATCTAAGTTATTGACATGAGAACTGGACTTAAACGTTATGGCCACAGTGTTGAAAATAAATCTGTTCAGGAGGCACCGTTTGAAACTCTCACTCCCTTTCTTATTTGTGCTAAAGTGCCAATTTAAGGACGACAAATTAAACATTGTCCAAATTGTCAAATATATAGAGGCAGAAATTGTGAAAATAGCCGATCACAACGCCTCGCATCGCGAGGCGTTGTGAGCATGTAGATCTGCTATTTTCACAATAGAACCATGTTATACCAAATGTAATGTAGCACTGTAATATTGGATCATTCCGTTCTTGACAATAAGCAATCCTACTGTTTGAATGCTGTACAGATGCACACATGGAGCAAAAATAATGATAGAAAAGAAATACAAAGGATTTTTTTTTTTCAACTTCGACTTTCTGTGGTGGGAGTTGACTACTTGTGCAATGAAGTCGACTCAGTCGACTTGTCGACTTTCGTTAATGCCCTATGCAAGTCCTTGCAACTGCCATTGGGGATAATGGTTGCAACTGCAAGCAGTTGCATGTTGCAAGGAGTTGCATTAATGTGGACTGGCTAACCAATAACTTTCACACTTGCTTATAACCACTATTATAATCTATTATAGTGTATTATAATTAGGATAGTTTGTAATACAAATTTATATTGTATCACAGTTAAAATGGTCAATTTGTTTCTTACCGATAGGGGGTACTTTTGTGTATTGGAAAATGTAGATATTTTTTTGTGGTGCAGTGTAGTTTGGTGCTAAAGCTGCAGTCGAAAAGGGGCTATACTGTATGCCATAATCCTCTGTAAAATCCATCATGTGTCATTTTCATATATCTACCTGACCGTTAACCTGTTGTTTTGCCCTTGCAGCAAGAGCTGATTCGTGTATAGGCGTGCTGCCGAGGGGGTGAAGGGGGCCCTCCTGGCTGCCCACCCTGAGCTGAAAGTGATCTTAAACCCAGAGAAACCCCGCAAGAAAAGCTTTGACATCACTCTGATGGACGGAGGGAAAGGTAAGGAGGAGGCTGTTTTGTGTGTAGGGGCGTCACAAGGGCCCAAGGTGGAGGGGGTCTTAATTCCTTTATACTTAAGCTGTTGAAAAACAGCAGATATACAAGCTCACAGCGCTGCAAGCTTGTAGATCTGCTATTTTTGAAAAGTCATGAAAATGTGTTCAAATCTTTGAATATGGTGTCTTTTTTAAGCAAACATTTGTACCTCAAATTTTGCTTCTGGGGGGTCCCTGGAACTAAATATTTTGAGATGGGGGTCCGTGGCCAAATACATATCATATTGGGGGTCCTTCACGTGAAAAGGTTTGAGCACCACTGACATAGAAAGTAGAAACATAGTTTTTTCAAAAAACCTTTGAAGGATTTGACATATTCAAAGACTTGCGCAAGTTTTCACGATTTTTCAAAAATAGCAGATCTACAAGCTCGCAGCGGGGCACTCGGTGCCGCACTGTGAGCTTGTATATCTGCTATTATTCAATAGTTAAAGCACAAAATAATTGAAGTGAATCCTTGTACCCAGGGCCCAGAATTTGGTGCGACACCCCTGTATGTGTGTGTGTTTGTGTGTGAATGATTTGTCTTGTTTCACTTAATTTGGGGAATTGATGCATTGTATTTTGTAAACGGCTGTGAGCCTGTGACTCAACTTGCCCACTTTCCTTTCACACAGTTTCACAAATCGCATCATAGGACTTGGTCTTGAGATTTAATTTTGCTTTAATCCATGAGTCTATTCCTGTAACTGACTTGGTTCTTTTTAACCCTTCTGTAAAAGAAACAACTCTATGGACAGGAATAAAGAAGGGTCCACCTGCAAGGCTGAAGTTCCCTGAGCCTGATGTTGTGGTTACTGCTCTGGAGGAGGCTTTGAAGGCTGCATAGACACCCAGTGACGGTTCGTCAATTGGATGTTTGCTCGTGTGAAGGGTAGAACAATATGCAATACAAATTGCAATATTCAAAGAGCTCAGTGTACAGTAGAACAATATTTCCACATGATGTCTGTGTAACCTTTGAGTAGGCAACAATCAGTGTTGGGGAAGTTACTTTGAAAGCGTAACTTGTACAGTTACAAGTAACTCACCATGGCAGTAACTTGATCAAGTTAAAGTTATACCCCTGGAGAAATTAAGTTACATAGAAAAAGTAACATAGAAAAAGTAACTTGAGTTACTTTTTTTTATTTTTCAGTGTTAAATTGAGAATGTACATTTGGTGTACATGAAACAAAATATAATATCCTACAAAAAAAGTCACATGCCAGCAGAAATATGCCTCAACTGAGTTTTTTTTTATTTCAAAAAGGTTGACATTTTTCTTTCTGTTCCTAATATAAAGTAAAACAAGAAAAGAAAATTATGATCTGTTGAGTACATTTGATCGTCAATCTTATCAAAACTTAAATGTAAAATTATAAATTATAAATAAATTGCTTGTAACTTCTTGTAACTTGAGCCAAACATTACCCAAAAAGTATCTCAGTTACTTGACGAGATAAAGAAATATGAATGTAACCAGTTACCAGCAAGTTACAGCAAAATGTAACTTGGTTACATAACTCAGTTACATGTAACTTTAACTTCCCCAACACTGGCAACAATACCCCCCCCCCCCCCCCCCCATCCCAAAACACTAGCATACTGAATTTTAATAATTGACAATAAAATCAAAAACATTATTAGCTGATATTTTGTAAAGCGAGCATCTTTAGCCCATCCATGTGCTCTGAAAATAGCCATGTCTTTGTTAAGAATGGCTGACAATGTATGTGCTTGGTATAGAATTTGCCATCTACTATACATTAGGGCATAACGAAAAAGTCGACAAGTCGACTCAGTCGACATCATTACACAAGTCGACTCCCACCAGAGAAAGTCTAAGTTGAAAAAAAAATGAAAAAAACTAAACAAAATGTATACAGTATATATATATATATATATATACTTTCTATTGCGAAAATAGCCTTGCGTTGAGCATGTAGATCGGCTATTTTCACAATTTCTGCCTTTCTACTATACATGTTTCTCTAATTTGGTACAGCCCTCCATCAAGACCTTGTGGCTGTTGGAAGCAAAATGATGAGGATCGACCAATGGGAATTGTCCCAGTTGCTCTTCTGATGACCAAAGCTCCAAGGACCACAAGATCTGGATGCATGGTGCCATCTAGTGGTGCATCGATGAACCATCATGTGACTTCTCAATACCTCAACCATGTCGTTTTTGTTTACATTCTGTGTTCATTAACCCATTTAGGCCTAGAATTATTGAATGCTTTAACCAGTGTGTAAAATAGCAGATATACAAGCTCACAGCATGGCACCGAGTGCCGCGCTGCGAGCTTGTAGATCTGCTATTTTTTGAAAAAGTCGTGAAAATGTGTGCAAATCTTTGAATATATGTATTTTCAAAGCGAACGTTTGTTACTCAAATTTTGCTTCTGGGGGGGTCCCTGGAACGAAATATTTTGAGATGGGGGTCTGTGGCCAAATACATATAATTTCAAAAATAGCAGATCTACAAGTTCGCAGCGCGGCACTCGGTGCTGCGCTGTGAGCTTGTATATCTGCTATTTTTCAATAGTTAAAGCATAAAATAATGATACACAATATAGTGTAGTTATTCTTAACATGACTTCTTTGTTTGAACTCCCCCCCCCCCCCCATACCAAGTTGTTTCCTGAGAGTACCTATTATCAACTTATATTTTATAGCAGGGGTCTTCAACGTTTTCAGGCCAAGGACCCCTTAGTTGAGAGAGAGATGAAGCAGGGACCCCCACTGGCCCACAACCTGTTCATAGATTCCATATAGTTTCATTGTTTGACAGCACAATCATCAGTGTATTTTGGATTCATGTCAATTTGTGTTTTCAGATATTTAACCACTCGAACCATCATTACCTAATAAACTTGACCTTCATCTGCTATGATCTTGATCTGCTGTTTTTGGCTAAAGTTCTCAGAACATGTGGGAACATAGGGTTCAAGTAAGTTCATATAAAAAAAGGAGGAAAAAAAGTCTATCACACAAAGATTTGGAGGACCCCCTGTAGTAACTCTGAGGACCCCCTAGGGGTCCCGGACCCCCTGTTGAAGACCCCTGTTTTATAGTGTTCAAGTTACAATTGTGTATGCACGTTAAGTATTTTGTACACACCCACGGTTAGGATTTAACTTTTTCTTCTTAAAGGAATTGAATTGAATCGCAGCCCATGAGATAGGCATTTGTATCATAAGGGGGTCTGTGTGTGGCATAATGCATATCAAACTGGGGGTCCTTGAAATTAAAACCTTTGACTGTACTAAGAGTTGGAGAGATGATGTTGAACAAACAAAGCTAGGCCTACTAACTACGCTAGGCCTATTCTCCAACACTAATATCACCCTATGACCCTAAATAACACATAAATAAAATACGTTTTGCTAATAGTAATTTTACTTTACTGGAGTATTTCCAATACGTTTACTTCTACTTTACTACAACTGAGGCACATATTGTACTTTTACTCCACTACATTTATTTGAAAAATTACTTTTAGCTTACTTTGTAAATGTTGATTATTATAACAAAATATACATCAGTATACTTTCTACTTTTGTATATTTTGATGATACTATACTTTTGTACTTTTACCTCTGTCGCACTAGTGAAAACAGCCGATCTACAATGCGAGGCGTCGTCGTGTGCTTGTAGATCGGCTGTTTTCACTAGTTTTAGTACATTTTATAGAATATAGATGATGAATACAAAACGGTTCGACATGCTATAAGGTGGTCAATTTCGGAGTGGCGACATATCGGAATGGAGAGAGCCTCCCACAAGGAGTTGGGAGTGAAAATTATAATGTAGGGGTGCCTCGGATTAAAACAAATATTTATGGGGTGCCCTGAGACAAAAAGGTTTGGGAACCCCTGCCCTATATAGGCCTATTGTAAAGGGCTGGCTTCCTTAAATAAAGGAAGCAAATATAGGCTAGCTTCCATCCATGTTCAAATAGACCCTACTGTATCATTTCCAACTATTTTTCAAAGCATATGCCAACATTCATTTCTTTCTTTCTTTCTTTCTTTCTTTCTTTTAGTGAGATTAGTGAGCTGTAATTAGTGAGATTAGTGAGCTGTAAAGTTGCAATGAGAGAAAACCCCACAACGCAACTTATTTAGTTCCACATACAGACCGATACTAACCCAAAGTATAATGAAGTAGTATAGTGAAGAAATGGAAAAGCCACTGACAAGAATGGTTTCGTCCACCTCCCTGCTCGATCCATCCCTCGAGCCCATGCGTATTGGTACAGTCCAGAAGCGCGCTAAAGTTGTGTAACATCATGGCGTCTGGAGGAGGTAGGTGATGGAAAATACGGTATATTTAAAGAAACAAATAGTTTATGTTATCTCTGGAGACGTAAAGGTTGCAGAAGATATTCGTCCAGTTGCAGATTTCCAAGGAAGCAATCAAATTAGGAAGCGATCGGTTTTGTAGTACAAGTAGGCTATACTACAATACATGATCCATGTTGTTTTGTATACAAGTCTCACGTGTGACGTTGCCTGCATGCGCTTGAAACGTTCAATGTGTAAATACTGAGTTAGTTAGACCTGATACATGACTGTCATATATTATAATTATGCCACTATTGACTTACCAGATCGCCTTATGTCAAATACTAATATAATTGCGACCGTAGGTCGCTGTTTACTGTCAGAACCGGGCACAGCTTGTCCGTATTACGTGTAACGCGGCTAACGCCTGACACTGGTTCCCCTGACTGATATGTCAGATACTAATTAAGAGCAGGGATAACACCTGACACTGTGGTTCCCCTCCCCTGACACATCACTGTGACATCACAGTAATGTCAGATGAATACCAGAAAAGTCGCCCTCTTTCAAAGTCGCCCCACACTCGTTTCCCAACGGGTCTGTGGCCAGATGCAGACCCTAAGATGCAGATTAGACTAAAATCAAATCTGTGCTTCTGGGGGTTTGCAATAGGGGTCCATCCGTGGAACAAAATATTTTGAGATGGGGGTCCACGGCCAAAAACACATTTTGGGGGTCCTTAACCACTGATAGGCACATTCTACAAATGTCTTCTAAATCATAACAATTTTCTGAAAAAAACTTATGTTGCCATCAGTGTTTCTCAAACTTTGTCATGTGAAGGACCCCCAGAATGATATGTATTTGGCTACGGACCCCCATCACAAAATATTTTGTTCCAGGGACCCCCAGAAGCAAATATTTGATTTTAGTCTATTCTGCATCTAGCTTAAGGCCACAGACCCGTTGGGAAACGAGTTTGGGGGCGACTTTGAAAGAGGGCGACTTATCTGGCTATCTGTCAGATACTCAGAGCAGGGATCTCCATATAGGAGGCGTCATAGCTCAGGGGTAGAGAAACCGTTATTAGAGCGAATAGTTCCCAGTTCGAATCCGGGCTCCCCCTGAGTTGATGTCGAAGAGTCCTTGAGCAAGACTCTGAACCCCTAATTGCTCCCGGTGAGTAGGTTGCATGGCCTTGCATGGTTTCCTCCGCCACCGGTTTGTATGAATGTGTGCGTGAATGGGTGAATGTAATGCAAAATCTATGTAATCTACACCCATATATGGAGATCCCTGTTGTCATCAATATTAAGCCCATATCTAAAAGGACTTCATATCCATATATGGGGAACTGGTCCGATATACATCACTGGCCAGACAGCCAAGACATGGCTAGTATAATAAATGGGGAATTCAGGTGTCATAGCACAACACTGAACAATAGCAAGCATGAAACACAGGATGGGTATATATTGGTTTGAACCAAAACAAGATAAGAATACATTTTTACTTTAATTTAATGCAAATTGTGCAACATATCCAAAATGTCAGAGCTTTGCAACACTTTGTACTGATGTTGATGTTTACATTCTGTATTACATTACATATTTTGGTTCTAATGTCACATAATGCAGGAGGCAGCGGGATGTTGCGTTATTGAAGACGAGCGCTTCCAAAGTTCAACACTTAGGAAAAGAAAAAAAACATGGCTGCTCGGATTTATTGACAGAAAGTAACTCATATGGTCGTTTTTTTATAAAACAAACACTTTGCAGATACAAAGAGGATACTTAAAGCTTTCCATAAAGTCGCAATACGTTTGACATTTAATACAATCAGATTGCAAAACAACTGTTTTGATGCATTGGCTGCATAGGTATTGCAACCCTAGATTCAACATATTAAAAAGAAAACATAGTGTTGCAATTTGCGGCTACCCATTGGCTAATGGTTGATTAAATCATAAAACTAAACTTCACATTGTTTTTTTGTTTCACATCGGTAGACCTCAGTTTGTACATTTTCCTTTTTTTTTAGATCAGTATCTCTTATGTCGACCTTATGCATCAATGATCCAACTGTAGTTCTCTAACAACTTCATTGTGTGTTGGTTAGGTCGTCGTGGAGTGAAGCGCAAGGCAGAGGAGAAAGTGGTTGAAGAGGAGAAAAGGGGGAAAGATGAAGTGACTGAGAATGACTCTGAAGGCCAGAGAGTGGTCATTGAACACTGGTGAGTAAAGGCCAGACCGCACCAATGCAACTAGTCGCAACTCCTTGAAACAAAACAGTTTTAAGGCCATTCCACTCCAATGCAAGTCCTTGCAACTGCCATTGGAGATAATGGTTGCAACTGCAAGCAGTTGTATGTTGCAAGGAGTTACATTGATGTGGACTGGCTAACCAATAACTTTCACACTTGCTCACTGCCCTCGCAATGTGTTTTTTACCTACAAATGGCTCCCGACCCACTGCTTGGGAACCAGTGTGCTCACCCAGCGTCATTTCAAACCAATGGATGAAAATATAACATGCAGGTATCGAATAGTACAGAATAGACGGTGAATCAGTGTGGATGGCCACATCGTTATCTTTATAGTTAACACATCTGGTGCCAACCCCGAGTTTCCCGAGTTTGAAAAGGTACCACCCCTGTGCCATTTATTCCTCAAATAGTCAATGAAGTCCCTGGATGCGCAAACCTACATTTGTGAATGGAATCCTGACCTGCCGGTGTTTTCAGCTTGGTTTTGGATCTTAAGTAGTGTTTGTGTGGCCATATGTGGAGGAGGACTATGTATACGTCACGAGACGTTCCGCGAGGAAACATGAAACTCTGTGCCACTTTATATGCATTCGGTACATACACATACACTCGGTACATACAGCTTGGAGAGCCGACTCGGCTTGGAGAATTACCAATCGGGACAAAACTACTTCCAGGTTAAGCTGGAGGTGTAAATGAGCAAGTGAGCAGAGATTTGGGGTGTTGTAATTTGGCTTTACTTTTGTTAAAACTGTAGTTAAACTACTCTGTAGTCTGTACAGGTATTTGTTATAAAATCTACTGACTATATTATTGGCCAGTCATAAGCCCCTTTTCCACTGACATGGCCCAACACCACACCACAGTACTAAATGTGGTACTAAACAGTATCCAATCTAGAGTAGGTCTGAGCTAGGCCAAACAGGGCCAAACACTTTTTCATTTAGACCACCAGGATATAGTTGTAATACATGATAATAGATTCTATTGTGTTATAACAACTATTATAATCTATTATAGTGTATTATAATTATCTTAGTAATACTTTATAGTGTATTATTATTATAGTGCTTTATAATTAGGATAGTTGTAATACAAATTTATATTGCATTATAATCACAGTTAAAAGGGTCAATTTGTTTCTTACCGATAGGGATACTTTTGTGTAATGAAAAATGTAGATATTTTTGTGTGTTGCAGTGTAGTGTTGTGTAGTGTGGTGCTAAAGCTGCAGTTGAAAAGGGGCTATACTATATGCCATCCATGTGTCCATCATGTGTCCTTTACGCGTGATTATGGATCCCACTGGGAAAGATGGATGGAAACGGCATAGAGCGCTCGTTTTCACAGTTATTGTCCACGACACTGCAAGCGGCGCGAAGGCCAGCGGACCTTGGGGCCGGGGCCAGGGCCGCGCGGCCGGCGGAGCGAGTTACGAAGCCGTGGTGAATGCAATCGTTCTATTTAAGCGCACGATAAACGCAATGATAATTGGGGTTTGGTGCACCTCGCGCGGTCCAAGAGACTACAACGGAGCGCTCCCTACGTCCGGTTCAGCCAATCACAAGCTTCAAAAATGAGTCCGGGGCGTGGTTATCCATCTTTCCCAGTGGGATCCATAATCACGCGTCCTTTACACACAATAACACTCTTCATAATATGTCTACCTGACCGTTGACCTGTTGTTTGCCCAAGCAGCAAGAGCTGACGGGTGTATGGGCGTAATGCTGAAGGGGTGAAGGGGGCCCTCCTGGCTGTCCACCCTGAGCTGAAAGTGATCTTGAACCCAGAGAAACCCCGCAGGAACAGCTTTGAGATCACTCTGATGGACGGAGGGAAAGGTAAGGAGGAGGCTGTTGTGTATCAATGATTTGTCTTGTTTCACTTGTTTCTGTCAGTGGTGCTCAAACATTTTCATGTGAAGGACCCCCAAAATGATATGTATTTGGCCACGGACCCCCATCTCAAAATATTTAGTTCCAGACTTCCGGTTACCCCCCAGAAGCAAAAATTTGAATTACAAATGTTCGCTTTAAGAGTGCCGCGCTGTGAGCTTGTATATCTGCTATTTTTCAAAAGCTTAAAGGAGCTATAGTCAACTTTTTCATTGTAGGGCCAACACTTTGTTTACATTCTAGTCTATAGACTAGACTGTAAACAAAGTGTCGGTCTGACAATGGCCAAAATGATTATTTTATCATTATTTTACGCTTTTTGTGGTCATTTTTGAATAGAAACACATATATGAAGCTTATTTTTTATAAAATATTTTCGAAACATTATTTTTATTTTAGCATCGTTTTTCAAGAAAAAGTTGACTATAGCTCCTTTAAGTATAAAATAATGAAGGCCCCTCCACCTTGGGCCCTAGTAACTCAGTCCCCCCCCCTCCCCCCTTATGACGCCCCTGCACACTGTTTCAAAAATCTCATAATAGGACTTGGTCATACACATTTTTTCAGTCGTGAGATTACATTTTGCTTTAATCCATGAGTCTATTCCTGTTAACTGACTTAGTTCCTTCTAACCCTTCTGTAAAAGAAACAACTCTATGGACAGGAATAAAGAAGGGTCCACCTCGCAAGCTGAAGTTCCCTGAGCCTGATGTTGTGGTTACTGCTCTGGAGGAGGCTTTGAAGGCTGTCTAGTGTCTAGACACCCAGTGATGGTTCGTCAATTGTATGTTTGCTCGCTTTTATAAAAATGATGATTGATTGATGTGTGAAGGGTAGAAAATATTTGTAATATTCAAAGATCTCAATGTAGAACAATATTTCCACATGGTGTCTGTGTAATCTTTGAGTAGGCAACAAGATACTCCCCCCCCCCCCCCCCCCCCTTCTTATCGCAAAACACTAGCATACTGAATTTTAATAATT